>NC_134485.1:275915649-275948149 GCF_040206685.1 Ascaphus truei | reverse complement strand
GTATTTATGTATTTAAATGTATAGGACAGGTTTATTTTTTTTACATACAGGGTTGGTCCCTTAGGTCTGCGGCAACCTCTGGAGACCACCTGAGGTTTCCTTGGACGCTCACGGGTACCAGACTGGCGGGTCCACGGGGGACACCTGCACGGAAGAACCGGTGGCCCCATCTGTGGGGGCACCGCGGACCCATAGGGACCACCCGAGGGCCCCAGACCCCCAGACCCCCATGGGAACCACCAAGGCCCCTCAGACACCTGTGAGTCTGACCCGGGGGCCCCCAGGCACCCGCGGGCCTACCCGTGGAGACCCCATTGTGGCCCACGGTGACCCATGGAGACCACCCGGCGGACCACGGCGCCTGGCGCGGACAACCCGTAGGCTTCCAGACCCTGTTTGAAATCTTTTGCTGGGCCACTGTGAGGCTTACGGACACCCGTCAGAGCCACCGGGGACTCCCGTGGGCCTGGGTTATTAACCCTGTAGGTAAAATAATAAATCATGTATTTATGGGGGGGCAAAGGGGGTGGGTTATGTATTTAATAAATACAATGATGTTTATTGTGGGGCTGTGTATTGTTTTTATTGTGGGTACTGCATGTGGGGGAAGGGGGTATTGGCCCCAAGGGTATGTGGGTAGGCCTCCCACCTGCGTAGTGGGTGAGGGTGGTAAGGCCTCACGGGGTGGGGGGGTAGTGGGGGAGTGTGTATAGGCCTCCCGAGTGGTGGGTGAGGGTTTGTTTAACCCCTTAATGACTATAGCGGTTAATGATCGCTAAGGTGATTAAAGGGTTAGGGGACATTACATTGTTTTTTGTTATTCTAGTTTATTTTTTCAGCATCGGAGGAGGGCATGGACGGTGATGAAGATGAGGATGGCCTTCATCATGGCAGCCGGACATGGGTGAGTGCTATATGTATTTATTGTATTTATTGTGCTTTTTGTATTTTAAATGGGCAAATTCAATATTATCCATATGTGGATAATAGTAATTTTGCACATTACTATACTGTTTGTGTTGGGGGGGGGGTGTATTTATTGAAAAGTATTTATTTTTTGGGGGGGGGGCACAGAATTGGTACTGCAGGCCTGTGGGGAACACCCGACGGCCACCTCCGGCCTATAGTATCATTGCTGTGCATCATAAAAATGTAAGATATGTAATGGGGGTATAAGGGTTGTTGGGGGCACAGGGGGTGTATGTTGTTTATTGCAATGTTTATTGGGGGCAATTGTCCCCAATAAACATGCTATTATGCCTTAACCCCTTCATTGCCTTAGCGGCTATCCGCTATGGTAATGATGCAGCATTAATGTATTATAATAATATTGTGCAGGAGCAGGGGTTCTCCTGAGCTAAACCGCATTGATTTCTGGCTCAGGGACCCCCTGCTTCCCGAGTTACAGGCCCCAGTATGGGGCAACGGTACCAGTGTCGCCGCCATCTTTATAGCAGGCACGTCACGTATGGGATGCTATAAAGATGGCGGCGACACTGGCACCCGATGCCTCATACTGGGGCCTGTAACTCGGGAAGCAGGGGGTCCCTTAGCCAGAAATCAATGCGGTTCAGCTCAGGGGACCCCCTGCTCCCATACACTATTATTAATAATACATTAATGCTGCTTCATTACCATAGCAGATAGCCAAAAAGGTAAGGAATTAGTCTTTATTGATATGTGTGTTTTACTCATAGTGTATATGTGCAGGGGGTCTCCAGAGCTGAACCGCTTTGGTTTTAGGTCCGGGGACCCCCTGCTTCCTGAGATACAGACCCCTTTTTGGGGTGCCGGTAGCCCTCTGCTTTGTTTACATTTCGCGGTTACGTGATCGGGACATTTAAATGCAGAGGGATACCGGCACCTCATAAAGGGGCCTGTGTCTAAGGAAGCAGGGGGTCCCCGGACCTGAAACCAATGCGCTTCAGCTCCGGAGACCCCCTGCACATGTACACTATGAATAAAAATTGATTGCAAATATTTTTTATTTTGACGATGTTTGCGCAGAGAGATTGGCGGGTCTCTCTCTGCTGCAGGCTGATCTCGGCAGGGGACGGCGTATCGCCAGGTTATTGGCAGACAGACTGTCTCGCCACCGGCTACTCGGCGTGTTGCTTTCGCAGTGATTCGCCAGGGATTTGGCCCTTCCTGCATACTGCGAGGGCAACACGCCAAAAACATGCCAATATTGAACCCCTGCCAAAAGTGCTTTTTCGGTGCTTACTGCATCGAGCCCTAAGTCAGGCGTGAGGACCAAGTTCTCATCTGAGAACGTAGAGTTCGCGGTCAGGAGTTCCTGCCGAAAACAGTTCCAGGAGTATCGGGACTAGGTCCCGGTCAGGCGTTTCTGCTGAATCTCGGTCCAGGACGTCCGGAACAAGGATCCAATCAAGGTAAGCCCTTGCAAGCGGGCGCCCTGCACCTAGGAAAGGCTAGATCTCATACCCCAGATGCCAGTTAGTGTGTATATTACTGTATTTTGTGTTTCTCTGTGTTTCCGAGGTCTTAAACCTCATTTTATTTCACTGCCTTGTTTTGCCTATTAATTGAGCCCTTAAATATATATATGTTAAGAGACTTGGTCTACCGTGACAACCACTTGTAACAAATAAAAATCAATATTATTATTCTTTTTATTAAAGCACTGACAGATGAATTACGGAGGTCGAAACTAGTTTGCACAATTGAAGATGAATGTGATTCTTTTTATAAAGCTGAAAGTGATCTAAAATCTGAAGTCTCCAGGCTCCGAGACATATCATTAGATCTTGAAAAACATTTTAATCTGAAAAACCTATGGGGTTTATTGCATCCCAGAAATAAGTGAGGGGAATAAATGCTCAACATTTTTAGTGACTTCCTACAAATTCAAATTCCTGAGGCCTCACTAATTGAAAAAGCTTATCGTATTGGAAGACCTGATCACCTACCAAATGCTCGCCCTAGACCAATAATAATGACATTTCCACATTGCTAACAAAGGAATCAATCAATGATGCAGCTACAAGAACGGATCTAAGGCTGCGGTCCCAGTACAGCCTGTGCGCACGGCGCGGCGTGCACTGTGCGTGTAAGCACCGCCCCTCAATGGGGCTGGGCCCACTACGCACCGTCACGCAGAAGGTGCATCCGCGCCGTGCTGCAGGGTTTTTCCCAACACAATAAAATTGAGTTTACTCCTAGCGATGGAGGCGTGGCCACGCCCCAACCGGCGGTTCACCCAATGAGGGCGAACCAGCCGTGTGACGTAATGGCCACGCCCCCTCAAATCCCCGACCATGCCCCCTCCCATCGCAAGATTCTCCTCTCCTCACAGACCGCAGATCGCGGTTAGCGCTGTGACACGCGCCGCCCCCCCCCGCCGGGCACACGTGTAACAGACATTACTGGGACCGCAGCCTTACTGTGTCCAGCACCAGGCAAGTTGCTTGACTACAGCTGCCCCGGTGCTGGAGGATTATCACTGTAGGGAGTCTAATCTGGAAGCATGGAGCCCCCCGCAGTGATGTCACGGTCTCAGGAGCCGCTGCTGTTTTTTTTTGTTTGCAGCCACGGTTCTAGAGACAGCGAGTCACGTGACATCTGCATTTTATGGCAAAATACTCAAATACAAATTTATCAAGACTTTTCCAAGGAAATACAGCTGAAGAGATCTTTAGCTAAAGTTACAAAATTGGCCTTTGATAAAGGTTTCAATCCGATTTATTCGACCCTGTAATGCTTAAAATTCTTGAGCTGGCGGGATTCAAAGGAGTAAAGTAGTCCACTCCCTGCCAATCTGGAGCTGCTTGTCAAATCCAGACTGCTGCCTGCTCCCACATGGGCTGCTGGAGGCACCTGAAGCAGCGTCGGTGGCTCATTAGGGCTGGTAGGCCGGTATTTCCCCATACAGAGCTGGGGGTGAGGGTGGCACGTCCGTGCACAGAGGTCGCAGCCACCGGCATAGTGGTCTGGGCCTCTCATCTGTGTTGGATGTGCTATGGCTGGAAGCGTTAGTGCCAGGGCGCGTACGGCTTGGGAGGGGTGAGGAGGGTGTAAGTGGAGGGCCTTGGCCTCTGTGTTCCTCCTCAGCTACAATAATTTTGATGCTCCACCTCCTTTCCTGTGATGTGGGGGAAGCCCTCACTTGGTTGTGGTGGAATTTGAGCGGAGCCCCTACTGGTGCGGGGCCCCCCACTTGAGCCCTCACTGGGGTGGTGGAGGGTGGTGAAATGGATGTGGTAGGACTCCACTTGGGCCCCCACTCTCTGGGTTGGGGGGCAGAGGCCCCCCACTGGGATAGGAGGAGGGGAGCAGAGCCTCCACTGTTACCCCCACTGGGGTGAGGAGGAGGGCAGAAGAACCACTGGTGCCCCTGTTGCATTGGGATGAGTGGTTGGGATTTAAACTCCACTGGTTCCCCCACGGGATGGCACACTTGAGTCCCCACCAGGATGGGGGTAGAGAACTCACTGGTACCCACTGGGAAGGTGGGTGCAAAGACTTCCACTTATTCCTCTTCTGGCGGGGGGGGGGTGTCCTACCCTTTACCACCACTGTGATGGACTTATACCCACTGGGATGGGGGGCCAGGACTCTGTGCATACCCATCTGGGTTGAGGGGGCGATGGTCCCCATGCATACACACTGGGAGGAGCAGAGACCACTTATATCCCATGGGGTTGGGGGGGGGGGGGGCTTTGGCCCCATTTATTCAGCTCTCCAGTTGATCATGTGGAAAATTGGGGGCAAGTTCTATCAGGGAACCAGCTGTGCCGGCAGAACTTATTGGTTAAATACCATTTGGCTGCAGGGAATGCTAAAGATGGTGGAGAAGGTTGTGCCTCAAGTGTCAAAGAGCAGGTGACAGTTAATTTAATGTATATTGAAGTTAATGGCTGAGTGCAGTAATAGCTAGAGGAGGAAGTTGTACATTTTGTTATGATTTAAGAGGAGTTTGGGGGTTACTGAGCTGGTTGGTAGGGTTGCACCAGACAATTTTCATGGAAGGCTGAGTTAAAGTTGGGCATCTATGCAAGGTGGAGAGGTTATAAGGGTGTAAAAGGGAGACGCGCTATTGCTAGTACCAGTGCCCAAAGCTGTAGTGGCCTCTGGCGTGGGGTGATCGAGGGGACTGGGCCCACTTCTTTGGCGATGGCAGTTTTGTCTGGGTTGCTCTTGCCTCAGGTAAAATGGCAGAGGTGAGCTGCTTTGCCCTTCTGGGGGCCTGGCAGAGGTGAGTAAAGTCTTTGATGGGGGCTATGAGTATGCCTATTAGTGCGTCATCGGGGATGGCATTTAGCAGCTGAGGTAGATATGAGGAGCTAGGGGTAGAGATAGTGAAGTAGCGTGGTTGTCGGGATACATGGGGCTTTGGCAGAGTCTAGCAGGACTGGAGGAAAGGATGAGCTGTGGCTTACAGAGCTGATTAATAGTGTTGCACCAGACAAGTTACGGTGAAAAATAATTTCAATATCAGCCAGAGGAAGTGGAAATTAGGGCAACTATGGGAACTTGGGGGGGGTGGGGAACAGGTCATAGGGGTGTCAAAAGGGATGCGTGGTCAACAGTCAACAGTACCCTTAGGGCTGTGGCAGTAACAGGGGGGATAGGGCCCAACCTTGTTGGCGGTGGTCAGTTTTTGCCCTGACAGGGCTGCACCTGCCTCGGGTGGAGAGGCTATGGTTGCATGGTCCGGATCCTCGGTGGGCCCAGCTGACATGGGCATTGTTTGGGTGTGCATATGTTAATTAATAGCTGGTTTGGGTGGAATTTTACAAGCTAGGCAGAGTAGAAGAGCAAGGATGGGGAGATGTCATGTTATATCAGTGGACAGGCTTCAGGAGAGTGGTGGTGGTGTCTAGCTAAAATGTGGTTAAGATGAGCTGCAGGGCTAGTTGGCAGTGTCGCTCCAGATGAGTTGAGGTAAAGGTGGGGTTTGATCTCAATCAGAAGGAGAATATGGGGCATCTGGAGAAGTTAGGATTAGATTTTGGGTCACAGGGCAGTGTTGCACCAAGCAGATACAGTTACAGACTGGGTTCAATCTCAGCCTGAGGGATGTGTAAATTGGGAGCTTGGGTGGGATGGCATATGAAGGTCAAAGGGGGTGCACTGTCACATATACCTACACCTGGGGCTGTAGCAGCCTTGGTGGTCAGTGGTCAGTCTTGTCCAGGCTTGGCTGCACTAGCTTCAGGCGGAGAGGTGCTGGTTCCTGGCCCCTCGTCGGCCTGGGAGACATGGGTAAGGTTCTGATTGTTGTTTAAGGACGCTTATACATGAGGCATCAGCTGCTTGGGTTTACGGTATCTTTGAGGCCAGGCTTTATAAAAGTGTTGGCGGCAGGACCGCAGACAAATTTCCCAGGGCCCAATAGTTACGACCGGGGCCCCCCGTGTCAGCAGTCTTGTGAACCCCCATTTCACATCATACTGTACACATACACATGCAGGAATCGAACCCAGGATCTTTCATATGCAAGTACAAAATCCTACGCCACAGGATTGGTGTGATGAAACAGACTCTATAAATATACTTAATATCTACAGCACAGTGCAGTGGCGTAGCAGGTAGAGAATTGGTACTAGCATATGAAAGGTCCTGGGTTCGATTCCTGCATGTGTATTATATAAAATGTATTCATTACATTTGCTAATAGTAGTCATTTAAAAAAACAGTGATCATAACATAGTCTCATTTGAAATAAATGATCACAGAAACCCATTATATGGGTTCAACAAAGTCTTAACATTTTAGAAAGGCAGATTTTAATAAACTGAGGAATAATCTACAAGGAATAAATTGTAGTGATGTTTTATGCAGGGAAAATGGTCAAAGATATATGGGCAGCCTTTAAAACATTGTTAGGAGAGCATACAGTATATAAGTGTATTCTGACTATTACCCCTTGGGTAATAAATATAAAAGAAACAAGTCTAAACAAATGTGGATAAATAAACAAGTAAGGGAGGAAATGGAAAGGAAGAGGCATTTATAGTCTTACAGTCAGAAGGGACAGAGGCATCATATCAGAATTATAAGGAATGTAAAAAAAGTTGCAAAAGTCAAATCAAATTAGCAAACATTTTAACTGAAAAAGGGATTGCAATAGAAAGTAAGACCAACCCATAAAAGTTCTTAAAGTACCTTAATAACAAAAAAATTAGAAAAGAAAATATAGGACCTTTTCAGTGTGAGATGGGCAGACAGATTATTGGAGATAAGGAAAAGGCATATGTATTAAACACATTCCTTGCCTCTGCGTTTATCAGAAAAGAATAAATTGCAAAAATAGTGTGACACGAGGAAGACACAACCTCTATATTAACAAACAATTGGTTAACTGAGGAAGAAGTGCATTTTGGAGGTTGCTATAATCAGTGCTTGACAAATCACACAAAAATCTACTCGCCGAACCAAAAAATCTACTCGCTACCTAGCCCCGCCCGAAGCCCCACCCCCACCCCCAGCCCCGCTTTATAAAAAAAGAAATTGAATAAATTCCTAGAAAGAACTAATACCATTAGTTTTTGACATAACAGTTTATTTATTGTATTACATTTATACTTTACTACAATTAGTCCTTGTTACGTACGTGTGTGTGTGTGTGTGTGTGTGTGTGTGTGTGTGTGTGTGTGTGTGTGTGTGTGTGTGTGTGTGTGTGTGTGTGTGTGTAAATGTCGGATGACCTCACTAATCTTGGAAAAAAAAGACCGATATGAATGACTAGATTCCTGAACACTTTAACCAGTGCCTGGATGCCCCGCTTCACAATTTCTAAAGCAGCAATCCCACCTGGGATCTTACGTGATCCGCAGTCCCTCAATGTCCAGGTACCCTCATTCCCGCAATGTTATATATTTGAGGGAAGGTGTTCCCTACCTGTCTTCTGGGTTAGGGGGGATTCCGATGTCTCCCGTGTGAAGCTTGAGAGTCAGATCTGGAAGAAAGCAGTATAGGTTATTTTGGTTAAGATATATAGCGTAAATAAGATATCCAAAGTGTGAAACAGATAGACAGAGTGTGAGAGACAAAGTGTGAGAGAACGAGTGTGAGAGACAGAGTGACAGAGCCGCCTCTCCCTACATATCTTTTTCAGGCTATCGCAATGTTTTTATTAAAATGTTAATACTAGTTTGTGGGAGTATGGAGTCTCCGGAGCAGAACCACATTGCTTTCCGATATAGAGGCACCGATATGGGATGCCGGTATCTCCTATGCATTTAAATATCCAGTCACGTGACGCGGGACATTGAACATTGTATGGGGATACCGGCACCCCATACCAGGGTCTGTATCTCGGGAAGCAGGGGGTCCCCGGACCTGAAATCAACACGGTTCTGCTCTGGAGACCCCCTGCTCCCGCACACTAGTATTACAATTTTAATAAAAACAGCTTCATTATATTAGCGGCGAGCTGCTAAGGCATTGAAGGGGTTAGACTTGAATAGCCTGTTTATTGGGGCCAGAGGGGGTGAATGAAGGGGGTAGTAGTCCCAGGGTGGATGGTTAGGCCTGCTGGGGAGGTTGTGGGAGTGCTTAACCCCTTCACTACCATAGCAGTAGGCCTAACCACCCACCCTTGGGGCAACTACCCCTTTACCCAATCCCTCTACCCCTAATAAACATTAAAAAAACACAACAACCCTAATACCCTCTTCCTCTACCCCCAACAAATTCCCCAACACATAGAGTTCAGTAATGGTCAAAATTACTATTATCCAGATCTGGATAATAACTCATTTGTCATTCCAAATAAAACACTAGCCATCCAGCATAAAGTAAATACAACTTTCACTTACACCTGCCAGGATGAAGGCTGTCCTCATCACCAATTTCCACATCCATGTCCTCCGTTGGCAGGAACAGAACAATAAAAAATACAATCTAATGGCCCCTAACCCCTTACTCACCTTAGTGGTTAACCACTAAAGTAATTAAGGGGTTAACCCCCTCCCTTGCTACCCCCACAGGGTAGCCTAACCACCCACATGGGGGAAATAACCCCACCCTTTACCCATTGATTAGCACAGTGTTACATTATGCCCATGTAATATGGGCATGATAAGCCACTATAGCATCAATTGGCAACCTAAAAAAAACAACAGCACCAAAAAGACACAACAATAAAAGAAATACCCAAGCACCTAAACACCGGAAGAATAAAGAACTAAAAAGCGGAAACAACACATTAATAAAATTAATCTAACACCAAAACACCAAAATAATAAAATGAATCAAACCCCAAACCAACAGAACAATTAACTAAATTAAACACCTAAACAATCCTTAAAATGTTATAAAAACAAGACCTACAAAAACATAACAGTTTACTCAAAACAATTAACAGAAATAGAAAACATAACAATTCATTCAAAACAACAATTTACCATAAAAGTGTTAAACGCTCCCACAATCAAAGCGAGAGGCCTAACCACTCACCCCGAGGCAACTACCCCATTCACCCACCCCCTCTACCCAGAATAAACATTAAAATACAATACAAACACTAATACAATACATTGAACACTGCCCCCCCTCCCCCAAACACATACACTACAATAATGGGAAAAACCCGTATTTTCCATATCTGGATAATAGCACATTTGCCATTGAAGATAAAAAAAATAACCAAAACATTACCCAGCAAGCATATAGTAAATTAAAGTTGTACTTACCCCTGCTAGGATGAAGGCCATCCTCATCCTCCTCGTCTTCTTATGTGTCCTCCTCTTCTTCAGTTGACACCGACCGTACAATAAAAAAACTAATTACTGAGCTGCAACCCCTTCATCACCTTAGCGGTTAGTAACCACTCTGGTAATTAAGTGGTTAACCCCCCTCCCACTATCTACCCGGGAGGCATAACCACCCTCCCCAGGGCAAGTACCTCCACCACCCACCCCCTCTAATCATTGATTGTCACAATGGTAAACCAAGCCCACAATATGGGCATGGTTTGTTACAATGGCAATGAATGGGCAAGCTAAAAATAAATAAAACAAGCACTGAATAAAATACATTACATTTCAATATAAAAAAACATTTGCCAATAAACCAATTGATTGTCACAGTTGTAAACCATGCTCATAATATCTAAAAAAAGATCAGACATTACTAATCTCCTAATTAACACACAGCTTAAAATGGAGTGATAATTGCTCTGTACAATGCATGTATTCAGTGTATTATAATAATTTATTGAAACCATTTGTTGCAGAGGACATGTCACACCCAGCTCAGGCACAGACACTCAGGGGTAGGGCCAGGGGCATTCCCATGTTTTATGCTTAATGCGGCTGCAATGCTTGGTGAGTAAAGCCTGCAGTGCCTGGCGGGAAAAGACTCAGGTCAGTCATCTGTTTGATTAATCCCTAACCAATGTGTTTCTTTGTTTGCAGTAAACTACAGCCGCGTCTCAATAATCTGAAGCATAATGGGGGGCATGTGTGTGTGGGGGGGGGGTGTTTAGGATGGGGTAGTGTTGGACAACATTGGCTGATAGGAACAAGTATAAAGGTGTTTTTGTCTTTTGTGACTAGTACTAATATTGTAGTGCCAGTAATATATAGTATCCAATGTTTCTTTATCACCCAACTCAGACTTGGACACACAGGCTAGGGCCCTTCTCATGTGACTACAGTGTTTGACAAATGAGCGGGAAAAGACTGAGGTCAGTTGTCATGGGAGACCAGGTTATTTACACCTTTTTATCAGGATTATTCATTGAGCCAAACAAGGTAGAGAAATAAATTGTAATTTATTCGGCATAAATTCGCTTACACACAATGAAACACAAAATACAGACAAAAAGACACACTTACTTTGTGGCTGAGGTTGAAAACTAGACTTTCCTAGCTGCAGGGAACTCTTTGGGAGAGTTTTATCCTGGCCGGGACTTAGCCCGGAATCTAAGGAACCCAAATCAGTATAAAATTCCATACGCCACCGCTACGTTCTCTTCTGAGAACTTGGTCCCTCCTGACCGCAAGTCAGCCCAAATCTCCTGGAACTCAAATTGGCATAAAATCCCAGCCGTGTCTACTATGTTCGTTTCTGAGAATTTGGGCTCAAAAGTTGGGACTTAGTCTCTGGCAGGCAGGCTTTTCAGACTTGAAATCGAAGCCGGTTGCTTTGCTATTACAAACAAAGCATCTTTGAAAAGCCTGCTTGCGCTCTTTCAGCTTGGACTCAAGGGGAACATACAATCTGATTGGCTCAGGGCTTCTTATATTATTCTCTGCTTCATTCATAAAATACAAGCAGAGCGGACAGCCAATCAGTGCATGGGAACTTTTCCAAGCAACCAATTGGAGCCGAGCCAGCTAGAAAAACCGGGTCAGCTGGAAATTATAAACAGCTAAGGGGCATGTGCAAGCCTGCCACATACCACCACCCTCCCCTCACCCCCCCCCCCCCAACCATCCCAATGCAACCTGCTGGGCAGGCTCCACTAGGTCAAACACAATAAGTGGCATCCCGGAGGACTGCCATTGATCTCCGGACCTAGTACTCCACAATTGCCAGTACAATGTGCCTACATGTATTCGGGAATCAGGCATGATTCCCGGGTACATTTATGGGGGGACCGGCAACTCTGAAACCAAACCTCTTAGGCACTGTAACGGAGTGCTCACCACAAACAAGGCGTGACTGCGAGGCCGAGGTGGGGATTTGATATTACACCAACCCACAGCCGCGTGGCCGCGTCTGGAGAGTAGATTGATTGAGGTAGCCGGGTGGGAGTAGGAGTGGTCTGGATGGTCAGTAATACTTGCCAAGGTCGGTCTTGAAGAGTAGCGGATCGTAGGAGGTACTTAGCCGTGGTCTCGATTGGAGAGAGGCGAATCATCATGGTACTTTGCCGAGGTCAGTATTGGAGAGGAGCGGATTGTCGAGCTACTTTGCCGAGGTCGGGATGGAGAGGTGCGGATCGTCGTATGTAGCCGGGGTCAGGAGAACAGAAGGGCAGTGTCTGGAGAAATAGCTACAGTCAGGAGCAAAGATCAGGAAGCATGACAAGACTGTGGAGACAAGACAGCAGTGAACACTTCGCACGTAGGAAGGTTTATGCTCAGCCAATGAACCAGTGGGACAGCTGAGCAAATAAAGCATACTTGGACCAATGAGGACAAGGCGAGAGGGGGCGCGTCAGGGGCGCCTGCTGTGATTGGCTGAAGAGGTGCAGAAGACAGATGTGGGAAGGTTTACTGACGGGGATTGGTGGGGTCGTACCTGCGCATGAACAGCGCGCTTCCCGCGTATACGTGGCTTGCCGATGACGCAAACACATGGGCGCAACCTGGAGGCAGGACCAGAGTAGTCAGCATGAATTTTCTCACGTGACGCGTGCCCGTAGACCTGAGGCTGGTAGATGGCCAAGGTGACGAGCCGCAGGAGGCGGGGGAAGCGGAGCACCCGATAGTGTGCTGAGGTAAGCAGGAAGCGTGCTGAGGGTAGCGAGACTCACGGATCCTTACTAGCACATTCTGTCAACGGTTCCTCCGCAAAACCCCTCTTGAAACTTATACCCTAGCAATCACTGCTTGATGACATGCCCGGAAAGGGAAAAACACAAAAAATGGTTTAATTACAGACAGTATAATGCAATAATACAATGTTACTGGGTCCAAGAGCTAACTCTCTTGGACCCTTATACACAGAGCAGGGGTAAACAAAATAGGCTTGACCTTTATTATAGGGCCTGGTTACCCCCTCCTGTCACAGCCATCACCCATAATGTTTGTGGCAACTATGAGAATAAGTATATTTATATAAAAATATTATTATAAAAAAAGTAATATAAATATATTAATATAAAAATACCAATATATTCTAAAAAAAAGTCCATAAAAGGCTATAAAAAGAAGCATGCAAATACCAAAAATGAAACGCCTCTAGAGAAACACACCCAATTCAATATCGGCCAATGGGAGAAGCACCTACGAGCTGTATCTCCCCGACTAACTCATTGCCACCCGCTGGGCAGGCTCCGCAAAGTCTAGGAGACTCAAAAGGCATCCCCACAGGGTGCCCTTTGTTCTCCTGACCTGGACAATCGCCCTTCCTCGCCCAACAAACGTTTTTATCACCTCTTGACATCCTCACCTCTTTGAACTACTCTATGCAGACTTGCTGGCACCTTAAGTAGATGCCCTGGCTGACTGAATAGAGCCTTATATGAAATGTATAAAACACAGAAAACATATTTTAATACATGGGAGACTTTGGGGAGACTCATGGCTTTAAGGGAAATAGGACTGTGATATCGGGGCTCGAAAACCAGGAGTCTGGGGGACACTGGGCAGCCCCGGTGTAATTCCATTTGCGTACCGGCACATAAAGCTGCTCGCCAGGTAGAATTAAGGTACTACTGGTAGCTCTGGCCCCTGAACTCCTGCAAACAAAATAATTGTATTATTACCCAAATATCCCACCTAAAACTTACACACAGAAAGTTTCATGAGTCTTGGGCAAAGGGAACACGAAAACTGGAAAATCAGGGGTCACTTTAACTTTTCATGTAATGATACCTGGCTTATAGTGCAACAGTAGGTAGCTGCCAGGGACCCAAGGGTAACCAGAGGGCTTAACCTTTATTATATAGCCTGTTTATCCATGCCCATCACATTGCATAGCAAATTAAAATCTTGGAATTTATAACCTAGGGGTCTCCAAACCTGTCCTCAAGAGCCGCACACCGGCCAGCTTTTATGGATATCCCTGTTTCAGCACAGGTGGCTCAATCAGTGGCTCAGTCAAGCACTGATTGAGCCACCTGTGCTGAAACAGGGATATCCATAAAAGCCGGCCTGTGTGTGGCTCTTGAGGACAGGTTTGAAGACCCCTGATTCCTAGGCAGAGTGAAGTAAACTTAGAACTTAAAGTAACTTAACACATATTTTAACTGCTAAGCCAACATGGGGTAGGGTGAATTGAGGGTGAGCATTTTAACAGCATACACATTTCAATGACCAGTGTGGAGCAGTCTACACTGAGACAGGTAAACAAACCTCTATTCGGTAACTGGAACAGGATACATCAGTGAAACTGCAAGGACTTAGATCTTGGGATCCTATCCAACTCTATATAAGCATAGAAAGCTATTAATTCTATACTTCGTTACTTCTTTAGTGAGTAGGTGACTATTTATTATTGCTTATATAGGGACATTATGACACGGTAAACTCTTATGTTCTGACATCCTCTAATCAAATAATTAAATTGGGGACAGCAGCCCATTGGATGTGTCGATCCTCCTAATTAGCTGTCTAGGTAGGCCTGGCCATGCAGTGTAGTACGAAATATCATATTAAGATAAAACCGGTTCCTCGTTTTCTCAGTTTCTGAGCCTCGTGAGTTTTAGATGCCCTGTGTTATCAGAGGTTGCCAGAGTTTTTGGCCTTCGATTGTCCGGCGGTCCCCACCACCTAACGGGCAACCAATCTAACAACCTATCTAACATTTTAGCTTAAGGGAACAATCACACCTTATATTAAATCCAACTTTGGTGGGCTAGGGAGGGAGGTCCTCCGCCAACATCCTTAAGCAGCTACTGGGCAGACCTTGTTTGAGTGCCTATGTAGGCCCCAGTTTCAAGCCCGGGGAGCTTTTGTGATATGGCCAAGACCTTATCAATATCCTACTGGCTGGCAAGTTCATGTCAGCACCCCCAATAGTCACTAAGCTTAAGATGTTCATGGTTTAGGATTACAAAGTCTCCTGATTGAAGGCATTGTTATCCTCACATCCATCAACTGGAATATACATCCAGGCTCCCGACCCCATCCCTCCTCAAGATAAGGGCTCACCCGTCTGCAGTGGCATCCATGCAAGACCTCCTCCACCGCCTGCAGCACCCTGGGTGAAGGTCTGCCGACAAAAGACCAGTGAACCCAGCTGGGTAGAGAGGCAAAGGAGGGCAACAGACTGAAGATGGGAGAATACCCACTATGGAAACCGGGCTTGGCTGCCCCACCTCCCCCGCTGACACCCCCCTTCCCCATGCGTGGGCCAGTGATTATGGCGCTGAGCCAGAGGGCCCGAAGACCCAGATGGGAAAAAGAAAACAGGCCAACACCTGAGTTTCGATGGAAAACTACACTTCAGTCTTTGTTTGATAACTTCATTCGGGCCATACATACTGTATATTTGAAAATATATACATATAAAACATAGCTACAGTATATGCTTGATCTCAGCATTAAGCTCAGTCTTTCCCTCTCTTTATCACTCACTTCCCCTCTTCTCCCTATTTCTCTCTCCACCTCCCAAACCCTTATCCCCCCTACACACTCTTCACATCTCCCCTCCTCATACTCTTCATATCTCCCTCCCTTACACTCTTCATATCTCACCCAGCCTGGAAAGCCTCACGAGAGTTCCTGTGGATCAGTTTACTGGCTATGCACTTCTTTAACCCAGACTGTACTGAAAGCTGTGTAATGCAGCGAGCATAAGCTTATAGGAGTCCATGTTAAAATGGATTTGAAGCAAAACATTACACTGTGTGCTCATTTGCATGTCATTTTCCAGAATCCCTAGCTACAGTTGAAGAACTGTATGCTAGGGGATAATATGTTGAAAGCAGTGTTACAGACCTGTCTGAGGAATGTGAATGTGCTCAAAAGTGATATTTTTATTTGCTATTAATTAAATAAAATATAGTAAAAAAACAAAAAAACACAACTTGGCAAACTCCCTCACACTAAATTTGTAGCAGGAGGCATTAAATTGTTGCTCTTACAGTAATCAATAAATATATTTCTCTATGTGATAGGCTGAATGGCCTGTCAATCACCCAGAGACAGCCAGTGAGGATACACATTCCTCCCACTCTGTAATAGGCTGAGCGGCCAGTCACTCACCAAGGGACAGGCACATTGGCTGTGTAGCATGTTAAGGGTCACATATGAAGTGTCTGTGGAGTTCAAATTGGAGTTGAAATAGAGGTGCAGAATACAAGAACTGGACTTTGCACTTTAGGCAGAGATTTCCTTTCCTATTGTCTTACTTTGACAGCTAGGAGAGAGGCAGACAGATGAGATGAGTAGGATAGGAGTAATTGTAGTATGCACAGAGAGGAGCAGACACAGTAAGGCAGGGAGTGTAAAGAGAGGGGAGGGAAGAGTGCAAATAAGAGCAGGGCATGATGGAGGGGGAGGATAGATAGCAAGTAGGAAAGAGGAGATGGAGAGACAGCAGAGAGCAGTGTGCACATGGGGGAGGAAAGACAGCAAGTTGAGTTGAAGGAGGAAACAGAGAGACAACAAGGAGAGGAGGAGACAGATGAGATGAGTAGGAAAAGAGGGAGTGTAGTGTGCATAGAGAGTAGCAGTCACAGTAAGGCAGGGAGTGCAAAGAGAGAGGAGGAGAGAGTGCAAAGAAGAGCAGAGCATGATGGAGGAGAGAGTAAGGTGGGGAAGAGGGAACAAGAGAAAGCAAGGTATTATAGAGAGTAGTGAAAACAAAAAGTAATGTTTAATTAATAACCTTTCAGAACTCCTAGATCGGCGTATGCTACACCGGATACAGCGAGTGTAATTTATTTTATACCCGAATAAGTGCCCAACACTGATATCAGCTATAGTATAGAAACACCTGTTAAGTTCTTGTGCCATTCACCGCAGGCATGGACAAAGATATTCAGTGTGCCATCTGATGGAAACATACTGCATTGCAATTAAATAAATAAACCCACAAATATTTCTGTTGGCTGCCCATCAACAAAGTGTTCCTTTGGGTGAATCTCTTGCTACATCTGTAGCTCTATGACAGGCGTCCAACATAGCATCTTTAATTGCCTCTTACATAATCTATGGGTTAGAGATGTGTTTGTCTTTTCTGTTCAATTGGCCTTTTTAGTTTATACAGTAAAAGGTGATCTCTCATATATTTAATGCTGTACTGTAGATTTAAAAAAATTGAAGGAATTTCCTTTCAGTGGAAATACAAAGTGTTTATTAATAAAGAATGTGAACCATATTGTAACACCTGCTGCTTACAATGTAAGTATGATATACTTAGATGCATCACAATCAATTTTCTGACCTATGTTTAGCTATGTACAATGAAAGGTATAATGTATATTTCATGCTAAGAGACCAAGTACCTTACTGTTCATGGCACTTTAATCATTGTGTGAAACCCCATTTAGGTGGGTACAATATTACAATGTATATATCAGTGTTTGGGTGTTCAGCTGGAGCTGTTTTCTTTATTCTTCATTTCAACTAAATCCACCAGTTCTGATGTGGCATTAGCAACAAATGTAGGAAACTGAACAACAGGTTTCATGCACTTTACCAATGAGCAAATTGATGAATGAGAAATTTCTTCCACCACATTAAGGAGTAAATTGCATCATCTTGGTACATATCATGGCCTATAATTACTAAGCAGGGCTGTGTCATAAGACTATTGCCACAGAGTCATCAAAGTGTGATCCTCAGAATTGTACCCAAGTCAACAATATCTGCTATTAAAGTCAATGACAGATATCATCAATTTGGGTGGGATACAGCGGATTGCTCTGGACCTTTTGGTGCATTCAAGTGAATGGTGTCATAAGGCATAGCACCACTTAGTAAATATGGGCTCACATGTTTCTGATAGTGTGAGCAAGATGTTGCATACAAAGCTTGATAAGATGCATTTAAAATGTTAAAATGATATTGCAACAATGTAAGCAAATAACAGGCATGACTACACACTTCTTCTCATTGCTCTATTAACCATTAAAAAGCAAGCATTACAGCTACTATGCTCCCATGGTCTGTTTTTATGCCATCTAACCAACTTCCAGCAGCCACCAATGGAGATGTGCAACAGGGAAAACCATACAAAACCAATGGGGCTAATCTATCAAGGGTCTGTGGGCCGGAGCTCTGTTAAGTCAGGGCTTATAATGTCACGTTACCTAAATGAGTTACAGATGGCATTTTTTTTGAGTATCCACAAAGTTAATTATATGCAAAAACAGCAGCCGCTGTATATCTCGTTCGTATAGGGTTAACACCCTGTTATAGTAGCACAACATTGCATTGTCTTCTAATAACGTGACGTTAAATATGTGTTAGTATAAAAACTATTTTTTTGAAAGACAGAAATATGCTAATTTCAATCATTTGTATAAAATGTGCTTATTCAAAGTAGCATATTTCCCAGGCATCTCATGGGAGGACTCCGCCCTCCTGTCTCTCTGTGTCTGTCTGTCTGTCTGTCTGTCTCTCTCTCTCTCTCTCTCTCTCTCTCTCTCTCTCTCTCTCTCTCTCTCTCTCTCTCTCTCTCTCTCTCTCTCTCTCTCTCTCTCTCTCTCTCTCTCTCTCTCTCTCTCTCTCGGAACTTCTGGCGATTGACATGTACAACTATAAAGAAAGGGAGTATACATTCCACACATTTGTACACAATAACAATATAATGTTGTCATATACACAACTTTGCTAATTATGTCATTTTCTTATCTCGTATTTAAGTAATAATCCCCTCAGAACAGGGCATTACTGACCAATAATGCCCTGGCTGGAAGAGTAGAGGCCCGAGGCGAAGTCGAGGGACTTTAACCCAGCCAGGGCATTATTGGCCAGTAATGCGATGTTCTGAGGGGATTATTACTATTATAGGCTAAATATAGGCTTATTTCATAAATAATAGACACTTTTGTATTGTTAAATAGATTTTTTTTATTAAAATAAAATGGTAAATACATGAAACAACCTCTATATACGCTTACACTGCAGATATCTATATCCACACACTGGCGCCCCCTCTGTGTACACACACACACACACACACACACACACACACACACACACACACACACAGCAGCTCAACACACATAAACTGCTGCTACACACACATAAACACACACACACAAAACACAACACACACACAACACAGCACCTCTACACACACAGCAGCTCTACACACACAAGCACACCACACACACACACACTGGAGCTCTAGACACACAACACAGACCCTCCTCTACACACACCACACAGCACCTCTACACACACAACACAGCAGCTCTACACACGCAACAGAGCAGCTCTACACACACAACACAGCAGCTCTACACACACACACAACAGCTCTACACACACAAACTCTGCTGCTACACACACATGCTACACCCATAAACACTGCTGCTGACACTGACACACACACACACACACTGGAGCTCTATACACGCACAGTAGCTCTATACACACACACACATCAGCTCTACACACACACAAACTGCTGCTACACATACAACAGCACAACACACACACACTGCAGCCACAATCAAAAATGCAGCCACTTACAAAACTTTGCACTCTCCGCGCCCCCCACCCCCCCACCTCTACACACAACACAGCACAACACCTCACCTCTACACACACCCCACACAACACTGCACCTCTATACACAACACAGCACCTCTACACATACGACATACACACACACACAACACTGCACCTCTATACACAGCACCTCTACACACAACACAGCACCTCTACACACACACACACGCAAACTGCTGCTACACACACATGCTACACCCAAAAACACTGCTGCTGACACTGACACACACACACACAGCACCTCTATACAGATATACAACACAACAGCACAGCACACACACACTGCTACTGACACACACTGCTACTGACACACACAAACTGCAGCCACAAACAAACTGCAGACAGTCACTTACTTCTTTGCAGACACCATCTCCCCCCCCCCCCCCCCCAAAATCAACTGAATCTGCTCAGAAAATCTCAGTCAGCTCAGGAGGGGGAGGAGGCAACCCATGGCTGATACGTCCTGACGAATCCCCTGCCCTGTCTCAAAGCTGTTACTTCATTCAGACGAATCCCCTGCCCTGTCTCAGCTGTTCAGAAAACTGATTGGCTGGAAATAAACACATTGAAAACTACACATTGCAAGCTGTTTAAATTATCCAATCAGTAATGCCCGGAATTTTAACCAATCAGAGAGCAGGATTTTCAATAATGCCTGGAATTTTACTGCTTTAGCCTATAATCTATAATAATTACTTACATTTTAAATAGATCTGATCAAAAATAAATATAACATACTATTCATAGTTTTGTAAATAAACATTTATTTTGTTTATCAACCCAACCTCTTAAATGTTTATGGAGGTATAATAAGTAATTAAAAACATAAACAAAACTAAAACATCCATACACTAAATTACCATATATAAAAGCTTATTTTTTCTGATCTATTTATCAGTTTAAAGGGAACATATCAGATAAGAAAGTTTTTTTTTTTTTTTTTCAACTTAAATTTTTTATTTTTTTGAATTCATGCATGTCATACATTCATAGTATACAATGGAGGAAAACACCACTCCTTCCAGTGAAAGACATTCGGCATGTGTGGTTCCAATATACTTCGGACAGACGGGGCAGACAAACAGACGAACCGACAGACTACATCTATCTCCCAGCCGGAGGGGGAGGAGGGGAAGGGGGTGGAGGGGGTGGGGGGGAGGTCCTCCGACCGTGGTTCCGCTTCTAAACGTGCGTCCGCTGGCTCTCTGCAACTGAGAAAACTGAGTACCCGGCTTGCTTCCGCTGAGCCTCACCAATTCTGTCCGCCTGTGACCTGCATGGTCCCGTAAACCGTCGTGATTTCCCAGAGCCTCTTCATGGGAGAATGCATTTACGTCTATCAGTGCCAAATCGTGGCCCTATCTACCCCCTGTATGTCTGTCTGTGCCAGCCATGGTGACCAGACTTTTAGGAAATTTGTGCCAGTGTCATTGACCAGACTCGTCAATTTCTCCATCTGGCAAACTGACCAAATTCGGTTCCTGATCTTTGCAATTATTGGGATTTCATTCTGTTTCCAGCGTGCTGCGATCTCCCCCCGTACTGCCATTGCGAAGTGCGCCGCTAGTTTATTTTCTCCCCTGGAGAGACCTTTTTGCGACCTGTTCAAAAGGAACCGCCATGGGTCCACGGGGATGGATGTGCCTAGGATCCTATTTAGCTAATCGTTAACTGAATCCCAGACCGGCGTAATCTTGGGGCAAGACCACAGCATGTGCAACAAGTCTGCCTGTTGTCCACATTGTCTTGGACACAATGGGGAATAGCTGGGCAGGAATTTAGCCAATTTAGTGGGGGTGTGGTACCACCTCATCATAACTTTATATGCATTCTCCCTCAAAGTCGTGCACATAGAGCTTTTTGATGTCGCCATTACAATTTTTGTCCACTCCTCTAAGTCAATTTCCTCCCCTAAGTCCTGTTCCCATCTTGTCATGTATCCTGTTTTGACCGTCACTGTCTTAGCAGAACCGATTACCTCCCTGTACATCTGCAATGTGAGTCCCTTGGTGGATGTCCCTGAACGACAGAGCTTTTCAAAATTCGTCATTGGGGTATGGGGCTGCACTGTTTGGTAAAACGCTCTGAGCTGGAGGTATCTAAAGAACTCGGCGTTGGGGATGTTTTGGTACTCTTTGAGTAGATCGAATGTCTGAAAACCTCGTAACCCCTCCAAATCTATTAGCCTGTTTATTTTGCTATTTTTCCAGATAGTAAAGTCTGTGCTGGTCCGACCCGGAGCAAAGAGTGGATTGTCCCATAATGGGGTCATACCTGAGGCTTTGTGGGTCAGCTTGCATCTCATCCTTGTGGCCTCCCAAACCGAGAGTGAGTTGGACATGGAGGATAGCGGCATTTTGGCACCTAACTGTGCTTTTTGGGAAGCCAAATTAAGTGTTCCAGAGCCATAGGGGAGCATAGCTCCTTTTCTAGGGCGACCCATCTCTTTGAGTCTGGATTAGTGTGCCATTGCACAATTTGGCATAATTGCGCCGCTTTGTAGTAGGACAACAAACAAGGTACCGCTAACCCGCCTGCTTCCGTCTGTTTACGCATAATTTGTTTTCCCACCCTCGCTTTCTTACCTCCCCAGATAAATTTATCTATTGCTGATTGAAGTGAGAGGAAATCCTTCAATCCTATTGGCACTGGGAGGGTTTGAAAGAGGTATAGTAAGCGTGGAAGCAGGTTCATCTTGACACAATGGATCTTTTCGATCCACAAAATTTTGTGGGTGGCCCATCTCTTAATGTCCCCTCTCAGAGTCTGCGCCAATTTGGGATAGTTCGCCTGATACATCGTATTATAGGACTTAGTGACATTGATCCCCAGGTATCTAATGTTTTTCTGTTGCCAATTGAAATTAAAGTTTATGGCGATCAATTTCTCTATATGTGTGGGGAGGTTAATGTTCATAGCGTCAGATTTGGACTGGTTTATTTTGAATCCGGAGATCCTGTTAAATCTCCCCAATAAGTCAAAAAGGTTTGGTAGAGAGGTAAGGGGTCTAGATATTGTCAGGAACACGTCATCCGCATACAGTGCCACCTTATGCGACTGGTTTCCAATGTCAATACCCGTGATGTCTTTGCTATCGCGTATCTGGGCAGCCAATGGCTCCATACACAATGCAAAGAGGAGGGGGGAGAGCGGGCAGCCCTGCCTCGTTCCGCTCTTAATTTGGAAGGGGTCCGAAGCGAATCCCTGGTGGGTAACCCTTGCCGATGGATTCTCGTAGAGGGCGAAGATCGCCTTTGTTAATTTCTTTCCCATCCCAAATGCTCCAAGCGTGGCCTCTAGATATGGCCAGTCTATCCTATCAAATGTTTTTTCCGCATCCAGACTGAGCACCATAACTGGTATTGATCTGGCATTGGCTATTTCTAACAGATCAATGATTCGTTGAGTGTTATCTGATGACTGTCGACCCGGGACAAACCCGACTTGATCTGGGTGCACCAGTCTGGGTAGGATGAGACCCAATCTTTTGGCCAAAAGTTTTGCGTAAATTTTAATGTCCGAATTAATCAGGAATATTGGTCTGTAGCTTTTACAGTCCAATGGGTCCTTTTCCTGTTTGTGTATTACCGAGATGGACGCCTGGAGCGTTGGGGAGAAGGGGTACCTCCCAGCACTTGATTAAACATATTAAGGAGGTGCAGGGTTAGATATTTTCTGAATTTCTTGTAATAAAGATTCGAGAAACCGTCGGGACCCGGGGCTTTAGAAGGTTTTAGGTTTTTGATATCCTCCGATATTTCCTCCGTTGTAAAGTTACTACCCATTACCTCTCTATCCAACCTGACTAGACCCGGTAGATTCGAGCCCCTCAAGAACTCTTTTAGGGCTTTGTCCGTACAAGTCGAGTGGGCTACTTTGCCCCGTCATATAGTTTCGAATAATAATTTTTGAATTCCGCTACAATTTTTTTGGGGTTGGCCATGGTCTCGCCTGACTCCAGCCTTAAGGCCTGGATATTATAGTTATTTGTTTTGGCGCTAATCATATTAGCCAGCAGGGTATCTGGTTTGTTTGCTTTTTCAAAGAATCTCCTCTTAGACCAACTCAACGATTTCTCCGCCTGGGAGGTAAGGAGTAGATTAAATTTAGTCTGAGTGTCACCAATCTGTTGACGGATGGTAGGATCTGGGGCGCTCTTATATTTATCCCACAAAGTATTTAGCTCTGACTGTTCTTTCATAATTTTCGCGTTGCTCTCCTTTTTCTTTTTGGCCGCTAGACTAATCAAAATCCCTCTTAGTGTTGCTTTGTGTGCCTCCCAGAGGGTTATGTGGGAGCGAACGCTTCCCTTGTTTTCTCTAAAGAAATTTTGGATTTCATCCCCGATCCTGATCTGTAGGTCCGGGATTTTTAAAAGGGATTCGTTTAATTTCCAGTTTGCTCCTGGCCTGTCCAGTCCTATCTGTGAGCACCGTAGCTCTATGGGTGCATGATCAGAACACGAAATTTCGTGGATCCCAGTGTGGGCGATCTTTGGGACCAGTCTACTAGAGACAAAGAAGTAATCGATTCTACTGAATGAGTCGTGTGGATGTGAGTAGAAAGTGTAGTTTCTGACTAGTGGGTGGAGTTCCCTCCAAATATCGACCAGGTGCAGATCTCGTAACCCCTGCTCCAGGGCCTTGGTCCCGGGGTCTGCCCGACACTTGTGGGAACCTGAGCGGTCTAGGGATGCGTTCAACGCTGTATTGAAATCACCCCCTACAATTAAGGCTCCTTTAGCGTGTTTGCGGATAGTTGCAAAGGATGATGTGAAGAAGGCCGGGTCTTGTCCATTAGTGGCATATATTACGGCGATCGTTATCGGTTGCTGGTTAGTGGACACTGTGAGTAACAGGAACCTACCCTCTTTGTCCTTCTTCACCTCATCAACCACCAGCCCCACCCTGTTGTGTATCAGTATTGCTACTCTGCGTTTTTTCACCTGCGCGAAAGCTAGGTATACTTGTCTAAACTGCTTATCGAAATATTTGGGGAAGCTGGTGGTGCTAAAGTGTGTTTTCTGTAATAATACAATATCCGAGCCTTGTCTCTTGTAATCAGTGAGTGCTATTTTCCTCTTACTAGGACAGTTCAGTCCCTTGGCATTGTGTGAGATAAATGTTAATGGCATGGGGTTTGTGTAGTCTCACCTCTCGTCCTGAATGTCGTACTTTGGTGTGACCGGTGCTCCCCGGCTGGACTCAGCTTCTCTGCAGTGCACACCGATGCGCTCAATGTTGGCGAGATACCACTTCGGCAGGGGGGGGGGGCAAGGGAGAAACATATGGGACATAGGACACATACAAGGAAGAAAACAACAACAACATGAACAACAATGTGGAAGAGGCAATTGTGATCTTAGACCACCGCCCCCCCTTGCCTTTGGGTTGGTGAATTTCCGCGAGAGCCCCTGCCTCCCTCCTCTCTTACACCGGGCTCCGCTACTAAACCCTCTCCCAATGACTTTCTCGGCTACCTGGGCATCCGCCCCGGCCCGAGTCTGTAGACGCAAAGCAACGGCCAGACCTAAGTCCCCGCCGGCAGTCGAATCATAACGTTATGTACATATTATTGCTTGCCATGAGCAATCCTCAAGCACTACTAAATGTGATAATTTACCGTCGTGAACCTCCCCCCCACAACTTGTTTGCGTGCATAACTAAGTAACAGAACCTACCCCCTACCTCCTCCCCTCCCCTTAGCTTAATTGGGTTACTGTCCCTAGCCCTCTATTCGGGTCCCCATGGCCTCCCATGCTGCTTCCTATTCATACTCCTCTGGGGCCTAATAGCCTTTACCAGCAGTCTGCCCTCGTGTGCCTATCTCCTGTTCCACTCCCCTCTGCATCCCCTCGTCTCCGCACCACCATCTCTTGCCCTCTTCACCCTCCAGTCCATCCATTCTACCCACCCTCTTTATCCTACCCCCCCATCCTGCTCCTGTCTCTCCCCTCCTTTCTCAACTGTCCCTCCACTCTATCCCCTCCTTATGTCCCTGCTCTTCCATCTGCCTCTTTACCCACCTTCCGCCACTGCCCTCTCACTTCCTCCACCCCCCCTACTCCCCCCCTCCCCCTCTGTCCCCCCTCGCTACTCCTTTGTGCCAGGGTCCCTACTACCCATCTCTTGAGATTGCTCCCCCCCGCTGACTGCCCCGACCTTAAACTTCCCCTTTCCTCCTGCCCCCCTTCCTCCCCTCTCAGAATCATGTGTCCCAAGTTCTCTTCCTGTCCCGGACATTCTCCTCTAAGGGCCTCTCCTCCGCTCCTCTCGGCCCTTGTAGCTTGTAGCTGTAACTCCGCCTCCATCGGTCAATGCTGCTGCCATCTTGGAGGACCCCTGCCACCTCCCGGCAGGTCTTCTCGCGGGATCCGTCGGCTCCTCCTCTGTGACGTCACCCGAGGCCGCCCCCGGCCGCGTGATCAGTCGGAGTGAATCCAAGATGGCCACCAGACGTGGAGCAGCGCTGCTGGGCTGAGGAGGTGGCTCGGAGCTATTTGTAACTTGGAACAACCGGTTCCTGTAAGGGCTCCCAACAGTAGAGCCGCAACGGTGGGAACTGGAACGATGAAAGGTAAGCCGGTAGACCGGATTTTGCTAGTTTCCCTCACTTAGGACTTAGGGCTGCGGGGCTGCCTGTTCTTGCTTGCCTTCCCAGCCTCCTTCCAGGCTGGGTCCGGAGGTACGTTTTCACCAGCTGCCTCGGTGGGGGCCTTGTCTTGTAGCCCTAGTTTGGCTAAGAAGCTCCCCCCCTCCTCCAGCCGCCTCAAGGTGTGCGAGGCATCGTTTCGGATCACCATTAGTCCAAATGGGTACAGCCAATGATATCGCACCCCCTCATCGCGGAGCACCTTTGTGATGGGTGTAATCTGTTTACGTTTGAGGAGGGTGGCAGGGGAGATATCCTGGAAGACCTGCATCTTGTGGCCTTCAAATAGCGCCTCATTCTGGGTCATCTGACAAAAGATCTCTTTAGTCTTAAAGAAATGAAAGCGGACTATGATATCGCGGGGTGGGTCTCAGGGTTGTGGCCTCGATCGGAGGGCTCTATGGCACCGGTCTAGATGGGTATCGCGTTCCGGTTTCTCTGGCATGAGCTGCTGCAGCCATCTGCCCACGAAGTCCTCCGGATCAGTCTCTTCTTCTGTGACCCCCCG
Organism: Ascaphus truei; assembly: GCF_040206685.1. NCBI lineage: Eukaryota > Metazoa > Chordata > Amphibia > Anura > Ascaphidae > Ascaphus > Ascaphus truei. The sequence goes on along the minus strand of NC_134485.1, from coordinate 275,921,662 downwards.
GATCCGCACGTTGTTGCGGCGGTCACGGTTGTCCGAGTCCTCCTGCCTGTCGGTGAGGTCCCGCACCACTTCTTTCAGCTGGGCCACTTGTTTGTCAGTTTTATGCTGGGCCTTAATGGAGGAGTCAAGTTTTCTCTCTAGAGTCCGTTCTGACCCCTATGCTGCCCAAATCCGCCCTCAGCGCAGCCAGTTCTGACTGGAAGCACCGCTTGATATCCATACAGAACCCCCGCATGTCCCTTCTGCGCATTATTTGATCATCCATGCCGTGTTCTTCCCTTTCTTCCTCCTCTGACTGGTGCCACTTTGAGCAGGCCCCTCATGGTTTTTGGCGCGCCCCGCATCCCCCTTTGCAAAGTAGTCTGTTAGGACCGACGAGGTCCGCTTCGAACGCGTTGCCCTCGACATCTGTCCTTGTTTCGCAGGCTGTGGGGGTTTGTCCGGTAAGCGTCCGTGTAGTTTATGTGCTTTATTTATTTATTTTGCTGCCGGCTGTGAACGGAGCTCTCTGCTTACACATCCATACAGCTAGCCGTCGCGCATGCGCCTCCAGAAAGATTTTTTTTTGATGAATAATGAAAACCTTTATAATACATTGGTTTTTAATTGCAATCCGCGCTCATGCTGTCCTCAGAGAAGTAGTTCTATACTTTTGCTGCCTTCCATAAGCAGAACTCCTTAATCTCCTAAAATGTGCGAGCTCCCAAAAGGGGGCTCTCACAGCAAAAGACAAAAAGAAAAACGGAGAGGGCGCACTAAATATAGGCAATATAAATTTATATCATAAAAATATTCCACAAATGTGGATAACAACAGTTACAATAATCAAACAATATAAAGAAAAATTCACTTACAATCTGGCTAAAAGGCTGCTGAGGTATAACCGGGAAATCCGAAGGTGGGATCCAAAGGAGTAGATATAAAGTGGGTCCGGACCGATGCTCCGTTGGTCGCGTTCTCCTGTCTCCACGGTACACCTCTCAGCTCAGGACTAAGTTCGTTGTATGAAACGCGTAGGGGTCACAAGGGGCTGCTGCTGAGCAGCCTTTTAGCTAGATTGTAAGTTAATGTTTCTTTATATTGTTTGATTATTGTAACTGTTGTTATCCACATTTGTGGAATATTTTTAATGATATGAATTTATATTGGCTGTACTTAGTGCGACCTCTCTGCTTTTCTTTGTGTCTTTATAATACATTATTCATTATATCATCCCATCTATTTCCATCACTGTTCCACTGATCAAATTATTATCTTTCTACCATGATAATGATCAATTGACAATAGCATTTCTACTGCTTTGTATGGACCTCAGAAGGAGTATTGATTGTATTGGTGCTGTAAAGCTACTATGCAGTATCCTTTGTTTGCCAATAATATGACTGCTGCTACCATCTCTACAGTTGTATGAATATATATTTATGTATGTAAGTACACACAGAGGTGTGTGTGTATAAAAATGTTGCTTTGATATGATTTGTTTTATTCTGTTAATAGTTGACTTGCGTAACCTGGAGTGTAGATTATTCAATTATTCAGGGTGTGTTTAAGTAATTCTTAATACTTATTATCTTGACAAAATGCTTGGAATCATTATCATGTCTGCCTTAATGATTTCATTTTTGAAGCATGTCAGTATTGTTTGTCAGATTGTTACATTTTTGACAATTTAGCAGAAGGCAGATACAGCAGTTTACTTTAGCCAATTAAAATATATATTATCATTCACAGTTGCTCAATAGCTTAAGATAGAAAAAAAAAAACCCTTTCATTCACCATGAACACATATGGTTTTGTGAAATCCTCTTTAGTTTTCTGTGTCTGAGAACACTCATTGATATAAAAAAAATTGAAATAGGAATTATTTTAACAATGACCCCAAATTATTTTTTAAAAACTGATTACAAGTCAGGCCTTGGAGTGTTCCTCCTTTTGATAGAAGCCACTACCACCCCTTAACAAAAGTTGCATGTATTACATCATTCATGACATATATATATTATTAAACATTTCTACTTACATTGGCAAAACTGATAAGGTATATTTATATTTATATGCAACTATTAACGAGCTAGATAATGTGTTATATGAATAACCTATTTGAATGTATGACACCTTGAAAGGAGCATCACAGTTTAGATGGGTTTAGTTTAGATTCTTTCTTTCCTCTCTTCCCTGAAAATAAACCTGATAAGCAGTATACCCATATAGTTTATTCGCATCCTCCCAGCCTTAAAAGTCTAATCTGCATAGTATGATCATGATGATTGTGGGTGATAGCCTTTATGGATGCCACCTCACTCATAACAATAACCAACCAGAAAGTCCTTTGTCCCAGAACGCTTCTCTTTACTCGAGCTTGGGTAGGTTATACGGAATTAAGGGCAGGTTACAGGAATAGGTCTATATTGGGGGGCATCAGTTATGTGTTGTGGGTCATTGATCTGCAGGATAAACATTTACACTGGTAGGCGTACTTTCTGCTGTAACATTTCTTCTAGGAGTCCAGAGATCTCAGACAGACCCTGCTTTGAAATGGTGCAAAAAAAAAGAAAGATTGACCTCTGCTTAGCTAATATTCAGTATGAGTTCTACCAGAGACTAAATAAAGACAATTAATGTTGTATTGCAGCAGCGTGTTTCAATGTAAACTGGGATCAGGATCTCACACTTTTAATCCACCTGTTCTATAATGTACCATAATGTAATATGGTAAGAAGATAGTGATCTTTATGATTTAACGAATATGTAGTTGTTATACATACCCCGTGTAAAAGCGAGCGTAAAATATGAGTAGGAAGGGGTTAACCATTGTATTTGGTTGCTCTGATAATATTTCTTGGAAATAAAAGGACATATACAATGTGTATGCATATTTCAACGTGTGATTTCATTGAGGATGTGAGACTATGATTTGATAATTATCAAATCACGTTACCAGATGTTCTTGATAAACTCCAAATGTAAAAAATTGTAATATTAAAATCATATATGATGGATGTTTTTTTTTTGTGTGTGTGTGTGTAATAACATAAATTTGAAATATCATACAGGAAGCTACGCACTCAGCTTAACACATGTAGTATATGAACTTCTACGCCTTGATTTGAAAACGTAATAGCACTAAATTTAACACTACATTAACACTGCATTAAAATACATAGCAATACATTACTATAAGATGCAAGATAAAACATATTTCATGTTTATCTGCTCATAATGTTTTCCCTTCAGCTGTGATCTGGAAAGAACTCAAATAAACGATGTTTTACCATATTCTACCTAACATGAATAACAATATCAATGAGTACTTTACAATTGTTCATTATCAATAAACAACAGTCTATGTTTAGACTTCAAGTAATCAAATTAACAAAGCTCAAGATAAAATATCTAGCAAAAATGTATGGAAGATATAATTTAGTTGACAATTTTGGTCACTTCTCTTGAAACACGGAATAGGTTTTGAATAGTACTTATGTAGATAGAAATCAACGGGAGGAATCCTGCAGAATGAATTGTATAATGTAGACATGCTGAACTCACTGCATGTAGCTCTGCTCGTTTTAAAAGATGCAGAGAAGACCCAGCATAAGAGAGAGATTCTGGTCCAGGCTGCTGTTTTAGGATTTACATAACAGCCCTGACACACACAACCAAACAGTGCATTATTCATCTTGTCTCGTATTAAGGCTTAACCCCAACTCGGCTAGAAAATAAATTGGGAGAGCCTATCAATTGTAAACTAAATGTTTGAATATCACCTGATTATTGCACATGACAGTGAACTCAAGTTGTCTAACTTTTAGCTTATTTTATTAAAATACAATTACTCTAAGTAGAGGTTTAATGGGTCCGTCTTTTCCCATACCCAACACCAATAAAGGAATTCTATCAAAAAAGAAAGATAAGGTAAAGAAACAGGCAATGCAATATTTGAGTATACAGTATAAAGAAATATACAAGTGTGTGACTGGTACTCAAATGGTGGTCTCGCAATCCCATTAACATCTATCAAACTATAAAGAATTCCAATTACAGTAAGATAAGTAAATACCAAAGACATAAAAAATGTCTCACAAAAAGTTATTGTATTTAGATTAGATAGATAAACAATCTCACAATAGAGCAAAGCCATGAAGCATATACAGGCACATAAAGAGTATGAGAAATACAACAACAACAAAAACAGCAAATCAGAACATTCTGCAGAGGAAAAGCAAAAGCCTTCTCGCCGAATTTGGAAAATATATAGGCTGCCACTTTAGAGAAGAAACTGAACGTGTTTGGCGATCAAAAAGCCCTTTGTGAAGTAGAAATGCTGCCACTAACCTGATGAGCAAATACATAACACTTTCATGTGGAAAATGGTAAAGTGGGGTTATTTGCTACAAACTAATTAAACAAAACATTAACCTTAAATAGACAGCGAGCCATTTATTGTCACGGCTTGTAAACAATCAAGGGAATTAGTTGAAGTGAAGATTGGATAACAGGGATCATGCTCTTGATAATCTTTACTCGCGTTTTCCATTCAAATCTTGATGAGCCTTTTATTTTGTCACGATTCTGTAGTAGAGCAATGGATCGTTTTATATATATATATATATATATATATATATATATATATATATATATATATATATATATATATATATATATATATATATAATTTGTAAATGTCACTGGAAATAAATCAATACAAATAAGGCACCTGTTAACACTATGTATATCCTTACATTCGGAATGTGTCTATGACTTCCATGCAGCTTTTAATTATATGTGAAAAAATATATATTATTTACTTTATTATGATAGTAATAATGATGTTTATACGGTAAAGATAATCTTTTATTTTATGTCCTAAACGGTGCAAAAACACTGCACCAGATTAATTCCTCAAGAAAATCCCACTGAGTTTCCTTTAATAAATCCTGTGCGGTTTATCACCCCCCCACCCCCTCTCGAGACTTTGAAAAAATCCCCCCCCCCCCCCCCTTAAAGTCAACGGGGGCTATGTACTCCTAGTTTTGCCCTAATGGTGCCGCTGGTCCGGCTTTAATAAATGACCAGCAATGTCTAAAAAATAAACATTTGAATTGAGAATTATGCTGCTAATGACATTACTAGTAAACCGTTATACCACAAATCGATAATCAAATGTGCAAACAACGCAAACAGTAACAACGTGTCAGGGGAGAGAAAACAAAACATAGGAAAACAGTAAGAATAGGGGATTTCTGCAGTGAAGAGATAGGAATCTAATATACTGTGAAGATAAGAATTCAGTTTCATTTAAATAAATTAGACTAAAATCTTCTAGAGCACTGCACTCTACACTGGACAGTATATTCACTCGATGTTACTTATACAGGTTTGATGCTGGTGTGTGTGTGTGTGTGTGTGTGTGTCTTTTATTTTGTGATAGTTCTGTAGTAGATCAATAAATTGGTGTATATATAGTATTTGTAGATTTCAGAAAATAAATAGAAAAATAATAAAATAGCAGGGACGATTCCAACACTGGAAGTGATAAAGGGATATGTGTGCTTTAGATCCTTACACTGTAAACGTGTCCATGACTTCCATGCAGATATCTATATATGACGAGGGAAGGGGAGAGAAACAGAAAGAAGGATATATATCTAGCGTGATACATTTTAAGCAAGTAAACTCTTCATGAAGTGTTGGAGATCAAGCATTCCAATCATTTAGCACTAGGGCGTTTAGAAGTAAGCTTCTGTGAGTGCACTTCTTCCAGTGCAAATCACCAACGGTAAATAACATGAGCAACACTGAGATAACAGCAACTGCATTAAAGTTACATTTCCATATGCAAACTCAATTGGTGTTGGTAGCTTTTGCTCAATATCCCTTCTGCGCATCATCCACAGGGGTCGCTGCAGACACCATTGCACCTGCACAAAGGTGCACAGGTACTGCACCTAACTTCAAAGTCTACCTTATGCAGCTCACTCTCTTCCTCACTCAGTCACTTCTACAATAACACGTG
>NC_134485.1:275430649-275533149 GCF_040206685.1 Ascaphus truei | reverse complement strand
TATATATATATATATACATATACAGTGTTCGACAAACCTATACATTTGCTCGCCCCGGGCGAGTGGATTTAACATCGTGGCGAGCTCCTAATGGCCCAAGCAGCACACGTTTGGTACTAGGTGGCGAGTAGATTTTTTTGTGTGGCGAGTAGATTTTTTGGTGATTTGTCAACCACTGTACATATATATACGTGCAGGCATCTTTTGAATAATACTCATGTCTGTTCTCAAAGTAGGGGCATCACCTATGCCATCAGTAGCTCTATCACTTGTCTCAGCACTTACGTTGTGTACCTTATACAGTCCCCCCCCCCCCACCCCCTTCCCATCCTTTCCCCCCGTCTGAATAATGGATGTATTTATGAATATTTATATTTGCACATTTATGTGGTTTAATTAAAAATAAGATTATCACAGGGTTTAATAGACGGTATTAGGCATTAATCCTCACATACACTATTATAATTATTGTACAGCCTTCATATAAATTAAAATTAACATTCACTTGAATAGGCACTCACTTTAGTTTGGCCATTTAGGGCCTGGGTAGTAAATATTGGCGAAAGAGATAAAGGGTAAAGTTTTCTTTTATACATACATTATTTTTTTTATATACACACCTCTTTATATATTTTATATACATACACTTTTTTCCATATAACTTAACAATACAATTAATTAAAATATGCACTCACAATAAAATAGTTCCCCAGGTCCTAGCCTTGTTTGTGGCATACAGACTCCAGACTGATGTTTCAAAATATCCCCAATCTGATCAGTTTTTTCCTATTAGGATCACATGAGATATTGTCTATATTCAATTTTAAATTATCCATACACCCGCTAAGGGTAATATTTGCACTTGACTGTGTGTGTTTGTATATGTACACACTATTGCATTTTATCTATATTGTATATGATGTTATGTGATCTCTTGTTTTTCAGTAATTTTATATAGTATTAGCCTGTAAGTGAGTCATTCCTCTCTATATACTAGGTGTGCTCAAGTATTAATTAACTGATGCACCCTGTGGGTAATCACAACATATCCCATATATACACTTATATACTATTGGCTAACGAGGTCTTGATCCACATGCAGGCTGAATGCTTTTATTTTGGTTTGATCCCTTTAGGATTTTTTTCGGTTTTTTTCTGTCCTTATGAACAATGTTATACCAGTCTATGGGTAATATACATATAGTATGCATTTATGGTTTTTATATAGTGATCTGGTATATATATGTATTTTTGTACAATATGTGCCATTCATCTAAAATGAATTGGGATTTAGACTGGTATTCAGAGTGTAAATTTTGCTTTTACTCCAACTATCTCCTCCAATCTTTTTAGGGTTAATTATCTGTATTACATGTAAATGTGTGTGTATAAGTGTGTAGCAGCACAAAAAACGATTGCAGCTGAGTAGGGGAGGGGACTTCTTTTAATTACCACCATGAGGTTGCATATATAATACCGGACCTCCCCCTCTCATGATATCCCTTTGAGAAAGTTAGCCGTGACTGACGAAACGCATCAGGGAGCGTCGTGACGTCAGACGCACAGACATTGGAGTCTACACTAAGCGCTGGAGCGTATTGATCCAGGCGCGAGTGCTAAAGGCACCACTATTACGGGACCTCTTTCTTGGACTATTGTACAGCACACCTGCCTTGTGAATTTGCTGGGACTCTGCTCCACTGCCAACGGAGCCTGGGACGGCCCCAAAAGTCTGCAGTCTAACCGGATGGTGTTACAGCCCTGGGAATCTGCTGTGACGTTGCTCCCTTACCAACAGAGCCTGGGACTGCCCCAAGAGTCTACAGAAAAACCGGATGGTGGTGATTATTATATATCACATATGCTTGATTTTATTGCATTTTTGTAAGTGCGTTTTTTACCCCACTCTCTCCCCCTTCCCCCTCATTAAAACTTTTATACGCTATGGGCGTGCGCTCTCTCCTCTTTTTTCCTTTTTTATATATATATATATTTATATATATACAGTATATATATACATACATACATACATATATACATATACATATATATATGTTATACACCTATAGGAACCACATAGTATCCACACACACTTTTAGTTGCACTACAATCTCTCACATTTCCACACCTACCCACACCATTAATATCCACCCCCACTCCACACACACCTTTTGTAAAGCACTATATTTACTGTGGGCTCTCCATTCATTTATTTTCACACAGATACACACACACACTCTTACATCACTTGCTTTCAGGAACCTTTTGACACCTCTAGCCATAAAACACATCCACACCGGGGGGAAGGACTAGCAAAGATAACATTCCAAGAGACACTGTTTTTAAGTATACCTTTTGCTTGCTTCATTCATTGTAACATCGCCGGAAGAAGAGATCAGTGTATCTCAAAAGTTCGCACAAATAAAAGCATTTCGTTAGCCATAGAACCGTATCATCTATTTATTTTTTGATTATTATATATATAATACACCCTCTTTGAATTCTATGGTTTTACATATCTGGACAAAATAACAAATCATCTGTTCCTTAGCAGGTCTTAAAATTAGGTAAATACAACCTCAGATGAACAACAACACATGAAATATTACACCGTGTCATGATTTAACAAAAATAAAGCCAAAATGGAGAAGCTATGTGTGAAAAACAAAGTACTGTACACCTTTACTGCTTCCATAGGAATTAAGATGCTAAGTATCAGACAGGTGCTGCTAATCAAATGCCCTTGATTAATTGATCATCAGCAAGTGTGACCACCTCTATAAAAGCCAATGTTTTAGCAGTTTGGGTGGCGGTTTGCTGGCCTGGAGCATTCAGGTGTGTGTTAACAAAATGCCAAGGAGGAAAGACATCAGCAATGATCTTAGAGAAGCAATTGTTGCTGGCCATCAATCTGGGAAGGGTTATAAGACCATTTCCAAACAATTTGAAGTCCATCATTCTACAGTGAGAAAGATTATTCAAAAGTGGAAAACATTCAAGACAGTTGCCAATCTTCTCAGGAGTGGACATCCCAGCAAATTCACCCCAAGGTCAGACCGTGCAATGCTCAGAGAAATTGCAAAAAAACCAAGAGTTACATCTCAGACTATACAGGCCTCAGTTAGCATGTTAAATGTTAAAGTTCATGACAGTACAATTAGAAAAAGACTGAACAAGTATGGTTTGTTTAGAAGGGTCATCAGGAGAAAGGCTCTTCTCTCTAAAAAGAACATGGCAGCACGGCTTAGGTTTGCAAAGTTGCATCTGAACAAACCACAAGACTTCTGGAACAATGTCCTTTGGACAGACGAGTCCAAAGTGGAGATGTGTGGCCATAATGCACAGCACCACGTTTGGCGAAAACCAAACACAGCATATCAACACAAACACCTCATACCAGCTGTCAAGCACGGTGGTGGAGGGGTGATAATTTGGGCTTGTTTTGCAGCTACAGGACCTGGGAACCTTGCAGTCATTGAGTCGACCATGAACTCCTCTGTATACCAAAGTATTCTAGAGTCAAATGAGAGGCCATCTGTCCGACAGCTAAAGCTTGGCCGAAATTGGGTCATGCAACAGGACAATGATCCCAAGCACACCAGCAAATCTACAACAGAATGACTGAAAAAGAAAAGAATCAAGGTATTGCAATGGCCCAGTCAAAGTCCAGACCTCAACCCAATTGAAATGCTGTGGCTGGACCTTAAGAGAGCTGTGCATCAACAAATGCCCACAGATTGCTGTGACAGATACAATGCAGATCATTCTTCCTGTAATTATACAGGTAGATGAGAATTTTAATCAGTTAGTGTTAGGACCTGCGATATCTGGTCATGCCTTGAAGTGGCTCGCAGGCTTATAATGCATTGGCCAAAGGGTTAAACTAAATTACCCCTTTTTTTCAAGATATATATATATATATATATATATATATATATACATATATATATATATATATATACATATACATATATACACATATATATATATACATATACATATATATATATATATACACATATATTTTATATATATATATATATATATATATATATATATATATATATATATATAAACAAATCAGCGCTGGAAATGGCACTACGTGAATGAATAAGTGATAATATTATAATAATATAGTGTAAAGAATATCAGGCACTGGTCATGAGAATGTAACTTAGGATGCAGCTCTAAAAAGATATGCCTATCCTAAAGAATTGAAAAAAAGAAAAAAGCGCAATCAAATGTAGCTGTTAAAAACATGGGGAAAATTTAATAAAGGCAATGAAGGTTGATTACTGATAGTACAAATGACACAAATACAGAAATAGCATAACAATAAAACAGTGTATCAATATATATGTGAATAAAAAATAGAGGAACAAATAAATGTCCAAAACTGTGTCCAAAAAATGTCCAGAAATTCTATTGTAAGTGACTAGCACTCGATTGAAATAAAGCACTTATTGCCCGACAGGATGGTGATTGAAGAAACAGTGGGGAGTAGCGTGACTCTGATAAAAAAAAGCTGTGTGTGCTGTGCACGCGCATAGTAAGTGAAACTTCTTTGACTTTTGTCACAGAAATTGACTTATAACGCGTGTGCTCGGCACACATGTGTCAGTGTGTCAGTCAGTGAGTATGTATGTGTTTGTTTGTGTGTGTGTCAGTCAGTGTATGTATCTGTACCGGTCAGTGTGTGTATTTGTGTCAGTCGTGTGTGTGTGTCAGTGTATGTCTCTGTGTCGGTCAGTGAGTGTATGTGTGTGTGTCAGTCAGTGTGCGTGCGTATGTGTGTCAGTCAGTGTGTGTGCGTATGTGTGACAGTCAGTGTGCGTGCGCGTGCGTCAAAGTGTGCATGCGTCAGTGTGTGTGTGTATGTGTTTATTGGCAGCAGTGCCAGCATCATGAATGTTGAGCGGGTGGGGGAGCTCACAGTGGGGGGGAAGGAATAGGCACATCATTCAGGGGCGGTGTTCGGTACATCACTGGGGTGTGCGTGCGTGTGTCAGTGTGTGTCAGAGTGTACGCGTGCGTGCGTCAGTGTGTGCGCGTGCGTGCGTCAGTGTGTGCGCGTGCGTGCGTCAGTATGTGCGCGTGCGTCAGAGTGTGTGCGCGTGCGTCAGTGTGTGCGTGCGTCAGAGTAAGTGTGTGTGTGTGTGTGTCAGTCAGTGTGTGTGTGTGTGTGTGTGCGTCAGAGTAAGTGTGTGTCATTGTGTGTATGTGTCAGTCAATGTGTGTGTCAGTCAATGTGTGTGTCAGTCAATGTGTGTGTCAGTCAATGTGTGTATGTCAGTGTGTGCGTGTCTGTCAGTGTATGTGTATCTCTCTGTGTGTACCGTATGTCTCTCTGTCTGTGTCCTGCCCCCTCTCTCCTGACTCCCCCCACCCCCGACGGAGCTGCGGACCCGGGGGGCTCAGTCTGAGTCTTCTGAGCAGATTACCCCCCCTCCACCCCCCGGCGGCGCGCTCAAGCTCCCCCCTTCCCCACCCCCCGGCGGCGCGCTCAAGCTCCCCCCTTCCCCACCCCCCGGTGGCGTGCTCAAGCTCCCCCCTTCCCCACCCCCCGGCGGCGCGCTCAAGCTCCCCCCTTCCCCACCCCCCGGCGGCGCACTCAAGCTCCCCCCTTCCCCACAACCCGGCGGCGCGCTCAAGCTCCCCCCTTCCCCACAACCCGGTGGCACGCTCAAGCTCCCCCCTTCCCCACAACCCGGCGGCGCGCTCAAGCTCCCCCCTTCCCCACCCCCCCCGGCGGCGCGCTCAAACCACCCTATTCCCAGGCGCCACTGCCAGCCGCTTCTGCGCATGCGTGGCGCGCGGCATGGCAGTGGGCGGGGAACGGCGCCGCTGCCAGCCACTTCTGCGCATGCGTGGCGCGCGGCATGGCAGCGGTCGGCGGAACAGCGGCGCCGTGGCAGTTAGGAGCGGCGGCTATCGCCGCCGCATGTGAGTAACTAGGCGTGGGTGTGTGGGAGGGTGAGGGGTGCGGCGGCGATTAGGAGCAGCGCAGGCGGCTATCGCCGCCGCCGCCGCCATATGTGACAGGGGGGGGCGTGTGAGCGGAGCGGCATCCATTACGTGACGTCACTTCCGTTTCACATTTCGCCCCCCCATCTATCCAGTTTTATCCCATCAGAGGTGCCACTAAAGAAGTTTCACTTCAATAACAAATGTGAAGGTAGATATAGCCGTGATAAGCTTTGGGATGTTTCTTGTAAATAGGATCCAAGGGAAAGGCAGAGGGGGGTAAGGGAACGGTCTCACCAGATGAGTGAAAACACGATGAACCCCAAGGGGTGTCTGCGTCCCTCCGTCAGCTGCGCCTGCCAATCTGCGATGCAAGTATACCATGTTGCTGATCCGGTTAACACTAGAGACTCTGTCCTGTCTCCTGTATACCCCCTCATGATAGCCAAATTCCTCCAAACAAGGGTTGATGCAGCAGATAGATCTTTACTCCTGTACTGTTGTGTTGAATCCCACCACACTTAAGCTGACACCTTCCTCTCAAATGCCGGTATCAATCAGACTGCTGTTCGCCAATTCAGATTCAACGACACCATCTTGAATTTTCTTATCTTCAAGAATGAATTTACCCTTCTTAGGTCTAGGATTGCTCTGTAATCCCCTGTAGGTTTTTTTACTAGAAAAATCCTGGAATAAATTCCGCTTCCTCTGTCTTCCTGAGGTACCTTCTTTATTACTTCTGCCTGTAATAATTTCTTTAAAGCCGAATTCATCTGTCTTTTTTTTTCTCTTTGGACTGTATCCATGTTATTACGCCCATATTCCTTCTTGGTATCTCCCTGAATTCTATACTGTATCCTTGACTAATGGTCTGTAGTACCCAATCGTCCTGTATTGTTTGGGCCCATGTTGCAGAAAACTGTCTCAGCCGCCCTCCTACGGACAACTGCTGGGCCCTCTGACCTTCATGTGGATTTATTCTTTGTGAATGATCCTCTTCCTCTGGGGCCACGAAAAAGCCGATTCTGGCCACCTCTCCATGTTGTTTGCCTTGGGAAAGACCTACCAGGCCTATATGCCTTTGCTTCTTTATACTGATTTCTATTAGTCTGTTGGAAGCCGAATCTTCTGGCTCTGTATTCCTGAGGTAAAAAAGTGCTCTTCCCTCCTGATGCTTTTGTTATTATTGCATCCAGTTTGCTGCCGAAGAGGAATTCACCTTCAAATGGTAATGCACACAAGGTGTTCTTTGATGCTGTGTCAGCCATCCACTGTCTGAGCCATAAAGCCCTTCTTGCTGATACCGCCAGTGTCATAGATTTGGCAGCTAATTTTACTGCATCCAACGAGGCTTCTGCTATGTAATCTGTTGCCCATTTTACTTCTGACAGTGCCTTAAGAATAGCACTTCTTTTTACGCCTTTGTCTATTGCCTCTTCAATGTTGGCAATCCACACTCGCATAGCCCTTGCTGTTGACGTAGTTGCTATGGCAGGTTTGTAGGCTGTTCCTGCGGTAACATATGCTTTTTTCAATACATAATCCATCCTTTTATCCATAGCGTCCTTTAGTGACGCCGCTTCCTCTATTGGGATTGTGGTCTTTTTTACTATTCTGGAAATAGCAGTATCCACCTTTGGGCTAACCTCCCAATTTTTTACCTCTTCTTGCGGGAATGGATACATCTTCCCAAATCTTTTAGGCTCAAATACTTTGGCTTCTGGTCGAGCCAATTCCACCTGAATGAGGTCTTTAATCACTTGATGGATAGGAAAAACTCTACCTTTTCTTTGTCTTGCCCCAAAAAGTTTATCTTTCTTGTGGGTTAACTCCTCGGTGTCTTCTAGTTCTAACGCCTGTCTCATGGCTTTGATAAGTGGATCCACCATTTCTACATCAAATTCAGATTCTTCCTCCTGAATATCTTGATCTGATGAATCCATTTCTCCCTCTGATACTTGAAAACAATCAATTTCAGACTCATCTGACGAAAAACCTTTCCCCCTATCCAGACTGGTTTGGGATCTAGATCTTTTCTGCGTAGGGTTAACAGCTTGCTGGACTGCTTCATCCACACTCTGTTTAACTGCCTCCTTCATCAATACAAGGAAAGTGCTCATCTGTTCATTGGCATCACCTGCTGCTGTCTTAAGACAATCTTTACATAATTTCTTCCCTATTAGAGCTGGTTTCTCACAAGCTGAACACCATTTTGTTTTTTTAGCAACCTTTCTTTTATGTTGCAGGGATTCCCCCGTCCCTTTTGAAGATTCTGCTTCTGGGAGGGTAACCACCGAACTAAATTATAAAAACAAAATAAATACTAAACATACACCCTAATGTATATATACCATCTCTCTTTCCCATGTAGAACTAAAACTAAGGACTCACCTAGCCTTGGGAACTGAAGTTTTGGGTGTTTCCATTTTTGAATCCATTTCCAGCACTTGGCTTCTCCCTGCTGAGCGTTCCATGCTGCAGCTCTCACTCACACATACACACAGTGTGGTCGTCGCTTCTCTGACATCATCAAGTGCTCGTGCACGGCTCGCGTGTCTGTGCACGCATCTGCCGGCCGGACGTGACGCGCGCGCTCCCGAGCGGACGCATGCACTGTACCCTTTTACCGCAGTGTTTCAGATACTCACGCGGTCAAGATGAACCTCATTCGGTTCGCAGCTAAGGCTGCTACTTCCTTCCGCGTATAGCAGAGTTCCTGGGGTAGTTTACCGCCGCGTCCCAGACGCTAGCGCGGTCAATTGAGCCTTCCTCCGCTCGCAGCTATGGCTGCTCCCCCCTCCGCGTGTAGCGGGCTCCTGGGTACTTTACCGCAGCGTACCAGACGCTAATGCGGTGAGTCTGGGCCTCCACGGCTCCAAGCTGCAGCTGCTGTGCGCCTTCGTTTGGTCCTGGGGCTTTGCACCTAAGCTTCCCCGGCCGCGGCTGCAGCTGCTCCCCCCCCAATGGGTTCCAGGGGCTCCCCCGACTCTAAGGGGTCTCCGTCTTGCCACCCGTAGGGCGCGTCGATCGGAGCTTCAGGGCAGAGAGGCTGAGACCCTGGATATCTGCACAAGGTGCAGTAGGCGAGTCCTGTCAGAAAATAAAAAATCCTACTCCTAGCTGTGAGGACAGGAAAAAGACTACGGTGCAGGTAGAGGGAGGGGCCTTATATGGCCTACCTGCAAAAGTCTATTTCCTGTCCTACCTAGAGTGAGTAGGGATTAACCCAATGGTGCCCACTGCCAGGGTGATCAGGAAAAATTGTTCCTTCTTACGCTTGTTTTCCAGAGTTAATTGAGCAGAATTGGAGCTATAAACTGTACATTGACATAAAACCACTTCTGAATCTAACTTTGGCACAAAAACAGTCCATGTATGTAACATGATTCAGTTGTTACAGTTGTCAAAAGTGGCACTGCTGCTTCCAATAAAATAAAGTTATTCACAACCAACGTACAAAGAGTTTGCAGAGTGTTTTGTTTGCTTGTTTGTTTGTTAAAACAGGTGTGTTGCTAGTAAGGGTGGTGCTTAAAAATCCCAGCCTTGTAGATGATGACAAGGATTTTAAGTGCTCTGAGTCATGTAATGATACACATTTTGCTGTCATGCATACATGTGTTAACATCTTATACGAAGAAGGCTAAAGTTAAAAAAAGATCAAAAGATCGACTTGCCCTTTTCTTAAGATGGTCACATCTGTGTTTACTGTTTCTCCCTTTGTGACAGTAAGCTGACATGTGAATTGCAAAAAAGATTGTCTTTGACAAGCTATGGTTAGATAGAGTTTGGTGGTTCTATTGTTTTTTTTTTTTAAATCATGAGGGCTAGAAAAAATTTGAGTTCTATGTAAGTATCCAAGCTAGAACAGAATGTCCTTGATTTATTATTTTATTGAGATAAGGTAAACAGACATGTGCCATGGTTGCCAACTGTTGATGTGTTACTAAATAAAATAGTATCCCTCAGTTAATAAAAAAAACTAAAAAGATAGCTGCTGTGATCAATTAAGAGAATGGCAAAACCATTTTCCCATGCCACTGTATTTTGTCTATTGGTGCATCATGGGGGGCTGGCCTAGCGGACATGTGTTTTTCCTGGATTGGAATAAAACACCAGAAAATAAAACTGTTCATTTTTATGGTTCAAATATGTAAGTAAAACACACGGTGAAGAAATAATTCACATAGATTGCTGTTTGAGCGTTATTTCATGAAATATCTCTTATACATGTGTAACATGTTAATTGTTTTGCTTCTATTGTTGTCATGTAATTGCACTATGAGTGATGGTGTGAAATGGTAATGCTGATCTACATTTCCCTGTCCCACTTTCATAATTACTACTATCAAAATAAGGGTTAATGCAGGTCAATCAAGACCATATAGTGCACTCCAAAAATACAAAAACCTGCTCAAAGCTAAAGAGGTTATTAATTCAAACAAAACAATTCACCAATATTTATCTTTAAGAACAAAGTATATTTACAGTTGCAAGTAATATTTGCCATTGATATTGGGAGAAGTTAATAGTGTTTAATGATGAACCCACAAAATCTAGTGATCATGTTACAATGTGTCTGCACTATTTGTAGACAAATACAAAAACAGCAACCAGCACTCACAGAAATAGAACAAAAGGGTAAAACGTGCATCTTGGCTGAGCCCTGGTGAACTTATTTCAAGAAAATCAAGAAGATGGGCTCATGAGGCTGTTGCACCCTATTTCTAACTAACTACTTCTAATGCAATGCATTACAGGACCATCTGGTTCATCTTTTTGTATTTGTCTATACCAATTTCTATGATATCCAGGACGACGATATCAGGAACTTTAGCACCCAGAGGCCCTGAATTATGAGCATACTCTGATCTAATACTTTTTTTGTGTGCATAATAGTCTTACTTTCTAATGCACTATTTTGATGATCTGCTGGTGATATGGGATTGGACAATTAATACATTAATTGACTTTGTAAATATTTGTAATAATAAAGATATTGGTTTAAGATTGAGAGTGAAGTTTACTGAGATAAAATAAATGAAAAATATAAATATTAAACATGGTGTTGATAACACAATTCAAACTCCTATTTATTGCAAGAAGACAGCAAGAAAGTATGCACGTCCATCACAAATCAACAGCATTCCAATTCGCCAGTTTTTACAAGTTCAGAGAAATTGTTTGGATGAACATGATTTTAATGTCAGGATTGATGAGATGGCAGCAGGAATTAGAACCAGAGGTTACTCAAGTAGATCTATTTAAAAAAGCAATATTAAGAACTAGAAATACGTCTCGCCTAAACCTTATTCAAATCTGCACAGAAGGATGAAACATAGGATAAGCATAATTGGAATATAACAACAGTGGAATAATCTTAGAGATAGTCTCTAAACACTGGCATATACAGTACTGTATTATTAGTGGGTAGAGATTTAAGGGATGTTCTATTAGAGAGACCAGAATTTACATGCCAGTGATTAAAAAAAAGTGATTCATTGGTGCAAAGTCATTATTCACCTGCTTCTCTGGTAATGGGACACCTTAGTGCTCAGAAACTGAAAGGTTGTTTTAGCTGTGGCCATTGCAGTGTCTTTGGATATGCAAAATCTTAAAACCCTATATGGAGAAAATAAGTTTAAGATAACACAGTGCCTTAATTGCAGGAGCAGAGGGGTAATCTATTTGCTTATCTGCCCTAAATATTATGTAGGGGTGACATCACAAGAGCCACATAAAGTAACATTTTAGAGATAAAGAAAAAAAATTGTCAGAAAGACGTACCGAGTAGCTAGAAAATGTATTAGTAAAAACCCACAAGAGTATAACATAAACACTAAAACCAAATTATAGGCAATACACACAATGCAAAATAAATAAATGAACTACAGTAAACTCACAATTGCCCTAAATGGAGAGTGGTGCCTGAGAGCTCTGGTTATCAGCTAGGTGCAATAGATGTTAAAGGTCCGGACCCAATGCGCTCGCTCATGCAGTGTAGGAACCCTCACTCTCATGGGCACCTCTCTCACCAGCTGGAAGTCCACGTAACAGCCTCACGTGCCCTAACATTTTAGAGATGTAAGAGGAAAAAATGTTGACACTAAAAGTCCAGCCTAAAAATATGGTTATCAATATCACCAAGTTTTGGGGGGTATACATTCGTGGTTTTTGATCAGATTCAATTAGGAATACTGAGAGGGGAATTAACATCTCTAATATTACAACATGAAACACGTTGGATAAATACGCTTGATACTATATATCCAAGTGGAATCAATGAAGAATGCATCTGAGCATATAGTTTTAAATGACATGACATCAATAAGTAAGTACTATAGGGTTCATTTTAAAGCTACTTACATTTTCTGTTTGGTGCTTGAAACTACAGGAGAAAGCTATCATATACCGCCCAGTCTACATTATATGAGTGCAATTACAGGTAGCCCTCTCTGAAATTTAAAGGTAACAAGGTGTATGGTTGCTGAACAGATCAAGTATTGGAATTCTTGATTGAATCAACATTATTATCTGATATTAACTATTGGTTTGATGAAAAATATTGAAGAATGCTAACTAATGAAAGATTGATTTTCATTCACATTTTAACTTATAATAATGACCCATTTTCATGCTCAAATAGAAATGTTTATTTAAGAGATATGTGTTAAAATGATTAATGTGATCTTATAACAGTGATATACTGTATGGTGTTAATCCCCTGACTATACTGGTCTGTCAGAAAGATTTAAGATCTTCTTTTATTTCATTTTAGAAGGGGTTTTATAGCATTAAAAACACAAACAGCCCCTATAAGCTCAGAACCCAAATCTACCACATCATATATATTTGTGTCAAAAGTAGTGCTACTAGGATTGTGACTTCATGTATAGAACAAAAGAGCCTAGTGCTACATCTAACTTGACATATTATATAGTTAAATACGTATCTGTTTATCGCATCATAAGCAAGGGTCATTTACTGCAATTCTTTGGCCAAAGTATTTTAAGCCTACAACAATGTCACGGTGTGGCCCATCTGTAGGTTCCAAACACTGCTGCACCTGCAAAAAGCTCCCATAACCTCTCTAATGGAAGGAGAGCTGTGTTAATAGACTGGTCATTCACAGGTGCTTAGCAAGAACTGCCATTTAAAAGGTGGGATGGGAGAGCTAAAGGTGGGATGGGAGAGCTTTTTGTACTGTAGGTACAGTAGTGTTAGGACTTACAGAAGGGGCCATAACGTGATGTGGTTGTAGGCTTAAAATACCTTGACCAAAGAACCGAGATATAATTTACCCTTGCTTATGAGAAGATAAACAGAGAAGTTGCATGTAGCACTAGACCATTTTGTCTTTTGTTTTAGACCTGGAGGTCACAATCCTAGTAGCACTACTTTTGACACAAATATATATATGATACACAAATATATATATGATGAGGTGGATTTGGGTTCTCAGCTTACAGGGGCTCTGTGTGTGTTTTTTTACATTTCAATTTGTAAAACAATTTGGAGGTTTGTGACCACTCCTCTCTGATTTCAAGCTCGCCCACCCCTCCTTTTTAATGGAATTTCTTGCAAAGACAGCTAGCCATACATTAGAGAGGTTATAAGGGTTTGTTGCAGGTACAGCAGTGTTAGAACCTACAGAAGGTGCATATTGTGATGTGGTTGTAGGCGTAAAATACTTTGGGAAAATAATTAAACCCTTGTTAATGAAAAGATAAACAGATATGTATTTAACTATATGCTTTGTCAAGTGGCATGTAGCTTTTTGTCTTTTGTTTTATAGCATTAGCCCTTATGCAATAGTATAATCTGATGAAATTTATAATCAATTTTTGGAGAAAATTTGGTCATTATAATTACATGTTTGTTCAGATTACTGGCACTCTGGGTATGCAAAACCAATATTTATCTGAACACCAATTATGCATGCATAGTACTGTATTACCATAATTAAAAAAAAGGTGACTGTATTGATTTTTCTGCATTTAAACAAGTATAGAGGAAGGATTTGGGGTCAGAATAAAGGCTAATGAAAGCTGGAGTATAGAGGGTCTTATTATGTAAAGTGTGATAGCACCAATCCAGCTCTATCGCATGGAAAGCCCCTTTTGACATAAAAGGGACTTTCAGTGTAATAGTGTTGATGTGATGCTATCGCAGCTTACAGAATAAGGACCATAGCATGAAGAGCCATTCAGACCAAGGTAAATTCTCAGATGCTCCACAGAGTAGCTGTGCTGATTGTTTCAGTTGAATTCCTGCAACAGTCCAACTTAATCTGAATTAAATTAAATAAAGTATGCTAAAAATGCTATATTCATGGTTCAAAAGTATTCGAAAGTATAGTATTTTGGTTGAACTTCAACAATTTCACAAATTATTGTTGTATTTTGAATTTTTGAAAAATAACACTGAAGAACTACCTTTTATCTCCCCCGATGAAGAGCAAAACACGTTTTGACAGGCACTGCTGTAATTTAGGCACTTTTCCTGATAAGTGACCCTACATTGGAATGGAGCTATAAGCAAAATGAAAACTCGCACAGGACTAGAGCTGTCATTTGTATACCCTCATGATAGAAAATGTCTTGTGTAAAGCCTTTGTGTGGTCAGAAGTTATTAAAATAATTAATACTACACCATAGTGGATATTTATTGCGCTTTGTTCTTGTTACAATGGGACCAAAGACCAATGTAGGGTGTCATCCAGAAAGTTTACCCCAATTCATTCACAACTCTACTCTGTAAGCTTATTCTAGATTCAGGTCTCAAATGCACACATCTTTTTTTTAGTGCACAGGATTTACCTTTAGGTTTCATAACTGTTTATGGAAAGAAATAGAGGGTGAAAGTTTGAACCTGATTGCAATGGTATTTACATTCCACTATTCCAATTATAATTTGAATTTACACTAATGTGTCTACATTATGTTACATCATGCCTTTGAATTGCTTACTTTTACCCTTTTACGTCCCTAAAGCTACTGTAAATGTATGCATTGTCCAGCTGTCAAATCTATTGACGAAACTCTCAGACAATCTACTGATATCTCTGCCAGAAATAAGTACACTCTGATTCAAAAAAAATATATATATATATGTAGAGGTATCAGTACCGTGTTAGCCGAGCTTCAATAATCAAAAAATAAATGGATGATACCGTTCTGTGGCTAACGAAATGCTTTTATTTGTGCGAGCTTTCGAGATACACTGATCTCTTCTTCCGGCGATGTTACAATGAATTCTGGACCTGATACCAGCTAACCCAAAACCTGGCACATTCTACATGCTCCCTAAAATTCACAAAGAGGGTAACCCTGGGCGCCCTATTATCTCTGGATCTGGCACACTTACCGAGAATATTTCTGGCTGGGTGGAGGGCATTCTAAAACCACTTGTCAGGAACACACCCAGCTATATCCAGGATACCACCGACCTGCTAAACAAACTGAATGCCATTGGCCCCCTCCCTACAGGAACACTACTAGCAACTATGGATGTAGAGTCACTTTATACAAACATCCCCCACGAGGATGGGATTTCAGCCTGCAGATACTTTCTGGGGTCGCAGGAGCCACTCACAGAGACAGTGACTAAATGCATTGAATTTATTCTAACCCATAACTACTTCACATTTGGAAATGACACATACCTCCAGACAACCAGGACCGCTATGGGTACTCGGATGGCGCCACAGTATGCCAATCTGTTCTGCGCAAAACTGGAAAGTGACTTTCTGTCCACCTGTCACTTGAAACCCCTTACATACCTTCGCTACATCGATGACATCCTCCTGATTTGGACCTCTGGCGAACAGGACCTCCTACAGTTCTATGACAACTTCAATACTTTCCACCCGACCATCAACCTCAAACTCACCCATTCCCCGGATGAAGTACATTTTCAAGACACCACCATTACTATAAAGAACAACCAACTACAGACTTCTGTATACCGCAAACCTACAGACAGAGCCAGCTATTTGAGGGACAACAGCTTCCACCCGACACACACCAAACATGCAACCATCTACAGTCAAGCCATACGATACAACCTGATATGCTCCGACACAGCAGACAGAGACCAGCGGATTAAAGCCTTGAGATCAGACTTTATAAACCGTGGATATAACCACAGAATTGTAGACCAGCAAATTCACAAAGCCACCAGAATACCAAGAAGTGATCTCCTTGAATACAAACAGAAGGAGACAAGCGACAGGGTTCCTTTGGTGGTCACATATAACCCACACCTAGGAGCCCTACGCAAGATCGCCAGGAAACTACAACCCATCCTTCAGGAAGATACAAGACTGCAACAGGTCTTCCCTGAAGCACCCTTATTATCATACAGACAACCCCATAATCTCAAGAATATTATGGTGAGGAGTAAAGTATTCAGCAGTACAACTGAATGCGGGACAAAACCATGCCAGGACCCAAGATGCAAAACCTGCGCAATGCTCTACACAGCGGACACAATACAAATACCACACAAGAATCGGGAATACAAAATCAGAGGAGGGTTCACCTGTTCCTCCAGCAATGTCGTGTACCTCATCATGTGCATGAAATGCCCAGGGGGCTGCTACTACATAGGTGAGACAGGACAGGGGCTAAACAAGAGAATGAACCTGCATCGCCACAGTATCACACAAGGAACAAGAGACAGTCCTGTTGGCGAACATTTCTCTGACTCTGGCCATAAGATGAATGATCTGAGGGTTGCCATACTCAAAGGTAATCTTAAAACCCCGAAAGAGAGACGGTTGCATGAATACAAATTTATGCAACTGTTCGGGACACTTAGCAGTGGCCTAAACAGAGATCGAAATTTTATGAGTCATTACTGACACTAGCGAACTCTCTTCCCATGAGCGCTAAAGGCCATGTCTGTACATACTGTGCTATATGTATGCACACACAGCTGTCTCTCACACATACTAATACTCCTTATTTTTCCATCATATACACCAATAGGGACCACATAGTATCCACACACACTTTTAGTTGTGCTACAAACTCTCACATTTCCACACCCACCCACACCATTTATATCCCTCTCACTCCACACACACCTTGTGTAGAGCACTGTTTATACTGTGGGCTCTCCATTCATTTTTATTCACACTGATACACATACACACTCTTTCTTTACTTGCTTTCAGTTACCCTTTGACACCTCTAGCCATAAAACACATCCACACCGGGGGAAGGACAAGCACAGATAACATTCCAAGAGACACTGTTTTTAAGTTATCCTTGCTTCATTCATTGTAACATCGCCGGAAGAAGAGATCAGTGTATCTCGAAAGCTCGCACAAATAAAAGCATTTCGTTAGCCACAGAACGGTATCATCTATTTATTTTTTGATTATATATATATATATATATATATATATATCATAGCCTCCCGGCCGCTACTTATTTTCCTTGGTCCAAACAGTGTAAGCCCTGTTAGGTGCAGGCAGTGGTTGGGCTAATTCCTTCAGGAAGGCTCTGTGTGCTTTTGCAGCCTTGGATGAATAGATGTATTCAAGGGCGGGCCTTAGCAACAACCAGAATGTGTCAGCCTGGAGGAAGGATACTAATTGGTTCATCTGTAGTATATGATGACCAATCAGTATTCAACTTGCTCTGTTAAGGGGCAGGGTTACAAACATCTACTGAGGGTGATTTCTGACACTTTCCCAGAAGTCAAGTGAATCTGTCTCCCCTCTCCATGAGTGTGGGAGTGTGTGTTATCCTGAGCACTACCAAGGCTAAGACTCTGGATGGGTCTTCTTCCTGATAAGGGGAGCGCTGGTGATTCACGTAGTGTAATATGTGAAAAAAATAAAATAACAGAATATGGTGTAGCCAGTAAAAGAATGAACCCTACCTAACACAAGTAATAGGTCTCACTCACAAATGGAGCTGAAAAGAATAGCGAATCAGAGGTACTTCTCTCTCTGATAGGAGCCCTTTAAGCTGTCTTCACATGCAAATCTCTGGACACGACTGGATAAGCCCTGGGTGAGCCCTGGATGAGCCTTCTGCAGTGAATGTTCTCAAATGTGTAATCGCCTGAGAAATAAAACAAAGAAAGCACACAATAGGGCAATACTGCTAAAATGAATAGTATGTTAAATAGATGTAGAAAAATTCACACTCACATTTGTGCAGATAGTACATTCATGGGAGAGAATAATGCAGGGAGATGTCGCTAGCTGCCCGGTTCGCGCGCCTTCACATCCGCGTGCGTCACTTCCGGTGACGTCTTGCTTCAGGGCGGAAGCGCCTCTACGGTCTCTCCGGTCATGTTTGCTTGCCAGTACTCACTACTGAGATGATCTCTGATGCCTCCCAGGAACTGCTAATCGATTCTACGCGTTTCGCTGTAGCTTCTTCAGGAATCGTATGCCTGCAAGGCCTTACCCCTAAAGAAGGGCTGTGCAGTCTGTCTGACGTTATGCAATAAAGATCCAGTTGTACCATCACCAGTATGCTTTACTGTCTTACTGCTGAGAGAAGAAAGTGTCAGTATGGGACATCCACTGCTATCCAGAGGATCCATGCTGACTGGAGGCGCTGCACCGATGAAGAACTAAGGTAACCTTTAAACCTATCCTGTCCACCACACACCACCGCGGAGCACTCAACCCTCCTGTTACCACACAGGTACAGCACATCATCTAAAGAAGTAGCCAGAGAAGCATTCCCCACCCAAAATCTCACTTAGGAGGGGGGGTACAAGGGCTATATATATGAAGAAAAAGCGCCGATCCTAGTGTGATAACGTATAAAAAAATGTAATACACCTTGGACATTTACAATTGAACACTCACACACATCCATTTAAATTGTGCGTTGTATGGGAACAATCTCATGCTCCAACATGCTCCTCTGGGATGCTGCTCCGCTCCAACCACTCTGGCGAAATTTTCCCTCTGCATGGTGTCACCTTGTAAAGTGTTCTCCGGCAACACACAGCTCTGATCTCAAGATACTGTGTAGAGGGGTTATCTGAGTCTCTCTGCATGCAGCTGCAAATTACTCCTGCGTTTTTCAGCTTACAAACAACTCCTCACTGCAACTGCTCACAATGAACATGTGACCCTACATGTACGTGTTTCATCAGTCTAATCTCCTGGTGATTTTCAATTTGCTTCTGCTGTCTTGGCGCTTAGAATCTGAGGCCCAGATTGGCTGTTGGCTTTCTTATAGTATTTCAGTCCCATTCATGAAAGACTCCAGCCAATCTGAGCATGGGAGAATTCCTACCAGCCAATCAGAGGTTTGCCAGTCTACTGAAGCTGGGCAAGGATGGATTCAAATCTGACAGGGGCATGCACCAACTTGGCACCTCTGGCACCTGCGAGTCAGAAGCCACCTGTGGAGTAAGGCGTCTCAAGGTCTGGGTTGGGCGAATGGTAGTCCGATTACTTTCATTCATGCCGGGACGAGGGTACTTGAGTCTAACTCAAAAGCCTGATCCCAAATATTATAAGAAGTTCCCCATACTCTTTATATTGGAAAGAGTTAGTTATTACCGCTGTAGTCAGTGAGTGAAATGGGTTTCCTCTGTGATATATACGATAATGTTGTACTATCTACAATGTATAACCTGTACAATTGAACCCCCCCCCCCCCTCCCATGCTACTCTCTGAGTAAGAGGAGAAGAGGTGACCTGGTGTTTGTGTACAGCCAATAGTGGTGCAGACACTAGGCCCTCCCCTTCACAATCTCAGAGAGAAAGTGCCAAATTGTTAGTCAGTTCTGGTCTGGAGGTTGAGACTGGATGAAGGGCTGTGAGTCTCTCCCTTCAGGGATGAGCATGCCCCCAGCCCCTGGGGGGCTGGGTGAACACCTACATTACAACAGAGGCCTCAAGACTACCAGAGGGTCCTGCACCATCCAGGGGCCTGGGATCCTCTGACATCCATCTGCAACGCTGCAAAGAACAACTGCAATGACGGCATCAATAAAGTATACCTTCTGTTTTATATACTCCTGTCTGAGATTGCAGTGTATTGGGCAGGGGTATGGAAGTACTGTGCTTTGGGGGGATCTATCTCTGGGCATCCTGGAACTCCCTCAAGCTGGAGATGCTAACATCCTGAGCTGAACATCACAAACCCCAAAAGCCTGTCCTGATCCCCATACCAATGTGGACATCTCAGCTCTCCTGGACCCTCACTGGTAGGCCACAGCACCACAACACATGTAGCCACCGCAACATCTCCTAGAGCGGGGGAAGCAATGCTATATATATATATATATATATATATATATATATATAATCTATAATCTATATAAATCTATATATACAGTGGTCGACAAATCACCAAAAAATCTACTCGCCGAACAAAAAAATCTACTCGCCACCTAGTACCAAACGTGTGCTGCTTGGGCCAATAGGAGCTCGCCACGATGTTAAATCCACTCGCCCCGGGCGTGCAAATGTATAGGTTTGTCGAACACTGTATGTATATATATATATATATATATATATATATATATATATATATATATATATATATATATATAGCACTGCTTCCCCCGCTATATATATATATCCCTCTTTGTCTACTTCTTCCTTTCTCTTTTTCTCCTTATTTATTTGCACATTAAAGCTGCCGAACAGTTGCTTATTTATCATTATTGCACTATCAGGTATTGTATCAATCAAATGTATATATTACACATTGTTTCACTGAGGGATCACACTTACTTATTGCGTTTCCTTTTTATTGGAAATAAACATGCAGTACACACTACGAATGCCGGATTTCGTTGCACAAGTCTTCAAGCCTATAGTGTTATCACTCAGCAGGAATGGATCCCATCAGAAGGCACATGGTGTGCCATGACGTAGCCAGTTTAAGGCCACAAAAGCAGACTTTTCTCTGTGAATTAGACATACCATACAAAGGGCAACAATAGGTAGCATAAACACTATTTAATACTATTCACCAGCTATTGAGGAGATGGGCGTTGACTAAGAATTGCTGCAAAGCCAGTGTATTGTTGGTAGATGAAAGGAGGCCTAATGAACAGGAAGCATCATTTGAGCTGACTGACAGTAACCATATAACTGCAGGATTGTGGGACTGGCATTTACCCCATATGCCTTAACAGTCACTAAAATAAAGAGAAGTTTAAAGAGAAGGGATCTTTCTAGGTCCTTAAATCTGGGGATTTCCACACAAATGTTTTTTATGTATTCATTATTCAGACGACATAAAATATAAAACATACATTGAAACTTATTTGCAACAAACCGGCCTTGTTTAAGAATTTAAACGTAAAGCCAAAAGTAAAAACTCAAAGTAAATGCTTTGTTTTTGTTCCTGTACACAAGAATAAATAATGGAACATAGAAAGAAACATCCAGTAACACAATCAAGGAACATAAATATGACACTTGGACTTTGCAAAGAAGAGAGACGATGCAACATGAAAATGTTATTAATAACCCTTTCTACTCCTTGGAGAATTTATGAAATCGCTATTGGGGTCGTTTTAAGTATTTTTGACTGGAGCCTGGGGTGAATTACTCTTAACATAATGTGCAGCGCCTCCACCTGAGATGGATCCCAGCAGAGTGAAGGAGCCCCTCACAGGACACATTCACAATGAATACATACGCTTAGTAAAAATAGTAAGGCTTTACTGTAACAGAGATATAACAGATAACTCTTCACACTATACGCTATAATGACTAGAGATACAACCACCACACGCCTCGCAGGGCAGTAACCCCACGCCTCGCAGGGCTGTAACCCCATACCATGTCCCAGCACCCCAAAGTCCCACACCCAACCCCCCTGGTGTGTGAGACAGCGCTGTTCACTAATTTAAGATGTTGGATGGTGCACTTGTGAGGGTGAAGGTACCTGCCGGGTGTATCCAGACCTGGGTGCACTGATGTGGAGATAAAGTGGATCCTCTGATCCCTCGACGAGTTCGCCTCTGCGTGAGGTGATGTCCTGCTGGATGATCCCACCCTGCAGACCGTCTCTGTATCTGGAAAGGGTCTGGTCCCAGATAACACTTATCAAGGATACGCAACTCAGCCGCTGTGTCCCTAAACTACTAATAACTAAAGGGGCAGGGTCCCTACCTAAGGGCCTGTCCCTGTAGCAACCATAAACTGGTATGTGAGTAGGGCATAGCTGGGGCCTAGGGGAGATCTCTGGCCTAGTGCAGAGGCTACTTGCCTCCTTGCACCTACACCCTCCCCTGTCTGTGTCCCAGCTCCTATTGACTCCCTATTCTCAGAGCGCCAAAAGTATCTCTTTTCTCAGGGGAAGCTATAAGCCCTATTGGCTCCCTGGCATCATGTGGCCTATCTGCCTCTAAGCTTCCTGGCGGTTCTAGTTCCCCATGGCCGCGTGCACGATCCTTATTGCGTATGCGTGATAATGTAATGGCCGCCGCTACCCTTCTCTGCGCATGCGCGACACTGTAATGGCCGCCGCGTCATGCAATCCTTTGTGCATGCGTGAACTGTCACACCAATCTCAATATGGCCGCCGCGTTGCTTCTGCGCATGCGCGAGATGGCTAAATATGGCGGCGCACTGCAGCTGCTACCGCCGGGAGCCCCCGGCGATGCGCTCGCCTCCGCAGCTCCCACGCACAGCGCGGGGCTCCCCGCAACAGACCGGAGGTAAGGGTGCACCAGTGGAACCCTGCAACACATATATAAATATGAAACAAGAAAAGAAAAAGCGCACCCCCTAGTGCATTATCTTCAGTGATACAGAAGATATCAAATGTATTAATAAACAGGTAGTTGTACAAACTTACAATAGCTAAATTGATAGAAATCACATAAAGGTATCTTGGGATGTTCAAATGACATGCTAGTCCAGATGGAGAGGGGGGGAACCCAACAGGAACTCACCGTGACCGCATGCCTGAAAACAGACCGCCAAAGGCTGAAGAGATCTTACACCGCCAAGGCTAACAGCTGCTGGAGTATAAGTTGTTCCTGGTGCAAATCACGGGAGCCACTCAGTAACCTCCTCCAAACACTGGGACCAATAGTGCACTACTAAGTCCTTGAATGTGCAAGCGTCCCTCAGAGCAATGCGGAAATGCCGCGAGAACTAGTCAGTGACGCCAGACCCTACGCGTTTCGTCTGCGACATTAGGGTCACTGACTACTTCTCGCGGAGTTTCCGCATTGCTCTGAGGGATGCCTGCACATTCAAGGACTTGGTAGTGCGCTTTGTGGAGAGGTATTCCAGTAAGGCCAAGCCTCTAAATAATCTCTTCAAGATATATCCCGAAGACACATGGCAAAGGGCTACCTCTGCTAGACAGCCGTTTGATGATAAATGGACGACTGAATGCGAATGGGCCTTCTTGGGCCTGAAGAGGAGCTTAACCAAGGCACCTGTTCTTGCTTATGCCGATCCACACAACAGCCCTACGTCCTCCATGTAGACGAGAGTCTTAAAGGCTTAGATGCAGTCTTGCACCAGAAGCACCCGGAGGGCCTCAGACCAGAAGTCTACATCAGCCACAGTTTGACTCCTAGCGAGCAAAATTACCCGGTACACAAGTTCGAGTTCATCGCCCTCAAGTGGGCCATCGTGGACAAACTCCACGATTACTTGAACGGTGTATCATTCAAAGTGAGGACGGAAAACAATCCCCTCACCTACATATTAACATCTGCCAAATTCGATGCTACCGGATACCGATTGCTGGCAGCATTATCAAACTACCAGGTCACGCTGAAGTATAAACCAGGGCCTCTGAATATCGGAGCAGATGCCCTATCCCAAAGACCAGTGCTGGGCCCCACTCCAGATGACGACGGTTGGGAGGAGATTCCAGGACCAGGGATGAGAGCCATGTGCAGCACGACCGCTGTCCTAGAAGATAGAGTGGCCTTCTCAGAGTTAAGGGTAGTGGACTCCTTAGGATGTCAATCCTAAGCCATCCCTGCCACTTACTGTGATCCAGAAAGGGTGAACATCACCCTCAATAAAATCATAGCATGGAAGGATATGGTCCAATATCAGATCTGGGACCCCATAGCTGGTATCATCGGACAGGCTGTCCTGAAAAACAAGCCTGCAATTCTGAAACATGCTCCTAGCGACATGGTCGCCATTCTCATTCGACAAGCTGATAAGTTCGAGATCGACAATGGGCTACTCTATCGGGTGGTGCAATAACACAACCACCCAGATAGACGACATCTAGTTCTCCCCAGGAACCTGCAACATATTGTCCTGAAAGCCTTGCACGATGAGCATGGACACCTCAGTGTGGAAAAGACTTTCGGACTCATCAGAGACCGTTTCTTCTGGCCAAAAATGCATGAGTCAGTGGAACGACACTGTCAATGGTGCTCACGGAGTATTCAGCGCAAGCCACTGCCTACCCAAGCCGCACCAATGGCCCACCTGAAGCGCTCGGGCCCCATGGACCTGGTGTGCATGGATTTCCTGTGCATCGAGCCTGATGCCCAAGGTATCTGTAATGTGCTGGTCATCACAGACCATTACACACAATATGCCAAGCCTTCCCGACCAAAAAGCAGAAGGCCATCACGGTGGCGAAAATACTGTGGAAAAGGTACTTCGTACATTGTGGACTGCAAAATCACCTTCATTCCGACCAAGGCCAGGATTTTGAAAGCAAACTGATCTGGGAGCTGCTAAAAATGTGGGACATCACCAAGTCCTGGACAACTCCGTACCATCCAGAGAGTGACGCTCTACCGAAACGATTCAACAGGACGTTGCTGGCACAACCCCACCCCCCACCCCCCGCCTGCTCCTCTCCATTCTGAGCTCCCCCCCCCCCCCTTACCTCGTGCGGCATCAAATGACGCTGCGAGGTCACGTGACCCATTGCGTCATTTAACGCGTGTTATGTCACATCACATGATTCCACATTGCCATGGGCCCAAGTGACGCCGGCAGAGTCCAGGTACGTTTTAGAGTTGCAGGGGCCTCACACGATCCCCTGACATTTAATTTAAATACCTCAGGGAAGAGTGCGGGGCCTCTGCAACTGCCCGCACCCCCCAGACAAATCCATCGCCCCACTTTGCGCACTGCTGACATAGGGTGTAGATTGGTCTTGCCAATGGGGTTGGAGGGACTGGGGCGTTGGATGTTTGTGTTATGGTGCTGGTTTGTCTGCTGGACATCGGAGTTCAAAGCTGCCAGAGGATGTCCAGAGATGTGAAAAGCATTTGGTCATCGAGGAAAGGGGGAGTACTAGGTCCAGAGATCAATGGCAGTCCTCTGGGATGCCACTTGTTCTGCCACACCTGGTGGAGCCTGCCCAGTGGGTGGCATTGGGATGGGTGAGGGGGGTTTCGCAGGCTTGCACATGCCCCTTAGCTGTTTCGAATTTCCTGCTGACCCGGCTGTTCTAGCAGGCTCGGCTCCGATTGGGTGTTTGGTCTGCTTCTATGTTGTGAATGAAGCAGAGAATACTTTAAGAATCCACGAGCCAATCAGATCGTGTGTTTCCTTTGAGTCTTAGCTGAAAGAGGGCGGGAAAGATGCTCTTTTTGTAATAGCAAAGCAACCGGCTTCAATTTCAATACTGAAAAACCTGCCCACCAGAGACTAAGTCCTGACTTTTGAGCCCAAGTTCTCAGAAGAGAACATAGCGATGGTGTATTGAATTTTATGCCGATTTGGGTTCCAGGAGATTCCGGGCTAAGTCCCGGTCAGGGTAAAACTCTCCCTTAGAGTGCCCTGCCCCTAAGAAAGTCTAGTTTTCAACCCAGCTCCAAAGTAATTGTGTCTTTTGTCTGTATTTTGTGTTTCATTGTGTGTGTGTCAAATTTATGCTGAATAAATTACAATTTATTTCACTACCTTGTTTTGCTCAATGAATGATCCCGGTAAAAAGGTGTAAATAACCTGGTCTCCCCCTGATACCAACATAATATCAACTACATTGACAGACAATAATGTTAAAGACGGAAGTGGGATGACAAGTCAAATGGTGTTTACAGTGAATCATTTTTCCTGGATGGGGATTTTAAAAACGTGTGCCCTTATTAGACCTCTCGGAGAGGTGGTTCACCCATGGTATTTATAGAAACCCTTTTTTAGAGGAAATATATTTCTTGCATTTTCCTTCAGTACTAGACAACTAAAATGTCTGTCAGCCTCTGATTTGTTTGCAAAGTAAAAATTGGTTTGTCTTATGTGCAATAATGTAATGTTGAGGCTGAAGAGATCATGTGCCAGTATCTCTTGAATGAGTTTTTAATAATACTAGAATATAGAGGCACGTGCGCGGCGGGCCGAGAAGATGGCCGCTTAGCACGGAGCTCCTCCGATCCCCGGGCAGCAAATAAAGCACAACCAGCCGATCGTGCGTCTGGGCAGAGTGCCAAACCGCCGACAGCAGTGGTGGACCACCCAACAACATGAAACAGTGAGAGCAGAAGCAGGCAACGCCAGCAGCAGCAAAGTTTTTTGAAAAAAAAAAAAAGAACGGGTCGGAAACAACAGGATCACCAAGATGGCGGCCACACAAGACTCCCTTCAGGATCAGATGCTGAAGCAGGGGCTGCAGGAGTTATGGATGAAAGCACTAGACCCACTACTAAAGGTGATCTTGACAATTTACTGAAATGTATGTTACAAAAGATGCAAACATAAATGATCAAAGTAGACTCAGAACTGAGAAGAGATTTGCACTGACTGGGTGACAGAACGGACTGTCTAGAAGGCATAGCTGACGTGCTGATAGCAGCCCAGAACGTCACTGACCAGGAACTGCAAGCCTTAAAATCACAAGTAAATACCCTGGCGGAAGACCTGGAAGATACAGAAAATTGCCCTAGACTAAATAATTTGAGACTTCGGAATATACCAGAGACTGTATTACCCGAAGCGCTAACAGATTTTGTTACAAAATTGCTAAAGAATATGCTTCCCGATGAGATGGAAGAGAGACTGTTGTTAGACAGAGTGCATAGGGCTCTTGGTCCTAAACAATCTGACACTAATGAGATGATGGTGTTACGCCAGAGTAGCCCGCAGACCAGACCTGTCCCTAGAACTGAGGTGGCAGGTATGAATACACACACTGACAGAGCGAGGGACGTGTCCGGGTTGTGGTATTAGATGGTGCCAGGCCATATGGGGAGTATTGCGTGAATACTTGCCGGTACCGTTTTTTCCAGAAGAATGGTCGTTGCCGTTGACGAGATCAGGGATAGGAGAAGTATGGAAGGATCGAGGTGAGAGCCATGGTTGAAGGGAGCCAGAAGGTATGTAAACAGGAACAATCCGAAGTTGAGAGCCATTGGGGGAAGTCTGCCAAGCCGCGTCAAAACCGAGAGAATCAAAGAACAAGCACTGTGAAACACCCATACAAAAACTATGACGAGCGAGGAAGCACAGGACAGAGAGGGTATATAAAGCTGGAACAGCCAACCAGGAGAGGGGGCGTGCCTGGAGGAGCCCAGGGAGCTTTAGCTCATTGGCTGCTGTTCTTAGAGCCCAGGTGACACTCAGCAAGAGCCAGATTGTAACCGTGCGGTGTTTGGGGGCGGAGCCTGAGCGGGGATAAGTTCAGGGGCTGTTGTGTGTGCGCTGTAAGTCCGACGTGCGCATGAGAGGAAGCAACATGGGGTGCGCGCGGAGCGGCGATTCCGCGCCGACGGATGCGGGTAGAGCATGGAGGAAGTACCTCGTGGAGCGTCCCACCATGCCGAGGGGTAAGTGATGCAGCTGAAGGGGGCTTGTGTGGTTGTAGCTGAAGGGTCTAGCAGTGTAAGGAGAGAGCCGTGAGCTCCGCCTGTGGCGCTGTGTGCTCACATTCCTAACAGAGGGATGTTATATTGTGGGCTCAATATTATTCAGTGAAAGATGCCATCATGCAAGTTTCCAGAACCAGAGACAGAACATAAAACACAGACAAAGCTCAGTTTTAGCACATCCAGTGAAACTCATACACGGTACAGTGCCTAAATATATATGTATAAATGTCTATTAAGTAAAATGGTCTTTTAGTTTAACATTTTTGGCCAAATTGTTGTAAGCCCCTGAGCCAACTGCACGGCAGACCACAATTCAGGGGTCCCTAACGCTAATATAAATTCTTAATAACCTGTGTAATAACAGGAAGAATAATTTATAGTAAATCTGTCAATATTAGTTGCAAAGTTCTAAGTCTGATTGAAGCTTTTATTAACCTGTTTCACTGGATGTGCTAAAACTGAGCTTTGTCTGTGTTTTATGTTCTGTCTCTGGTTTTAAATATATATTGCCATGCTCAGTAGCACTCCTCTGTGACACTCATATGCTTAAATATATGCTGTGGTTATTTTGGGGGTTCAATAGGAGCTTGTTAGGTGTCCAGTAAGTTTCCAGAACGCAACAATCGATAAGATTTGAAGGACATCAGATCCAAATATTCAGTGACTTAGCCCCCTCCACTCTGCTAAAAAGAAAGGAACTGCAGCCAGTCACAAGTATGCTGAGGGACAAATCAGATATAAGTGGGGTTTCCTATTGAAGCTAGTTGTCTGGCATAATGGTGGTGAAGAACCCGGAAGAAGAGAAAATGCACTGATCAAACTGGGTCTAATACAAAGACCTAAACCACCTTCGACTGCGGGGTCACCCATAAAATCTACCAGGATACCGGTCTGGACACAGGGGAAGACCCAGAAAGGAAGCATGGAAAAGAATCAAGAGGACTGAGAAAGCATCCAAAGAGTTTCTGAAAAATGACTACTGGTCGGTCACCAAAGGTTCTACCAGACAAAATAATTTATACAAAGAATGAAGAAAAGGACTAGATATCTGATCCCAAACAAGATCTTTTTTTCCTCCCCTGCCCGGGAGATGACAAAGGCCGGCTGGTCTCCAGGTGGAATGAAATCGGAACCGGCCTCCAGCTGCGACTCATCCAATTCCCTAATCCGGAGAAGAAAAGGACTCAGGAGCTCTGGAAGCACCCTAAAAGTTTTTTTATGGTGGTGTTTGTTTTCTGTCTTTTTGATTTTTTTGGTTTGGGGTCCCAATTTATACCCCCCATATCCCCTCCTCCGTCTCTGTTTTTTTAGGGGATGGAGAAGAAAAGGAACCCCCGCCCTCATTCAGATCCCCTTCCCCTTGAAAGTCTCTGAGGGCCAAATTACTGTCCTTTATTCTCCAGAAATCCCACAGGGACAGTTTAGGTTAAGTAAGTTTAAAAATGTAAAGCAAATGTGGAATAATTTATGTTTTTGTTTTCCCATTTTCTGTTTTTACCCCTCCGCCTCCCTCATATTCCCGAAGCAAGAGAGATTCCACTCAAACAATAGACCTAAATCCC
Source organism: Ascaphus truei (assembly GCF_040206685.1). NCBI lineage: Eukaryota > Metazoa > Chordata > Amphibia > Anura > Ascaphidae > Ascaphus > Ascaphus truei. The sequence continues at coordinate 275,503,873 of NC_134485.1, read as the reverse complement.
CGTACACATACAAAATAACAAAAATGACTAGGAAATATGGTTTAGGTCTAATATGTTAAAACTAGGTACGTTAAATGCTAAAGGTTTAAATAATCCCAGAAAAAGGAAGTTATCTTTAAAAGATTTTAACAAGCAAATGTTGGATGTTGTTTTTGTACAGGAAACTCATTTCAGGAAAGAGTGTCAACCAAGGTTCTTTGACAGAGTCTTCTCTTCGAGTTTCTTCGCATCAGCACGGGTGAAGAAAAGAGGAGTGGCTATACCGGTCAGAAGTCAGTAACGTTTGCTCTTGAGTAAAGTGACTCCGACAAGGAAGGTTGGTTTCTGTTCATCAGGGGCAAACTGGGAAACACAATAGTTACACTGGCTAACATTTACGCCCCCAATGAGAAACAGGTTGATTTTTATGAGACTCTATTACCTAGATTATCAAAGTTTGTGGAGGGGAAAATAATTATGACAGGAGATGTTAATACAGTTTACGATACAAAGCTAAATAAATCAAATCCTCCCAGAAAGACACAAAGTGCAAAACCTTAAAGATACAGATTTAGCAAGATGTATACAAGATATAGCACTATGGGATATATGGAGGATTCAACACCCCAAAGAGAGAGATTATACATTTCATTCGGCACCCCATCTAGTATTCTCAAGGTTAGATTAACCTAATTACCTGGTCTAATCACGCAATGGTAACATGCGAGCTTAGAGATATCAATCCTACTAGGGTGAGACATATGTGTACGTTTAACGACTTCTTGGTGTAAGATCTTGGTGTAATTAACTAAATAGACTCGCATCTAATAGAGTTTTTTTCTATTAACAATACAAAGGGAATGGCCCTCTCAACAATTTGGGAAGCACAAAAACCATATACGAAGGGAAAGTTTATAGCCATTGCTTCTTGGAAGAAGAAGCAAAGGGAGTATAAACGGACTAAATGTTCAATAAACCTAGAGAGGGCTGATGATAACTATAAAAAGAACCCCACAGATGCAAATGATCAAAAATGACTTAAAATAAGGGGTGATTTGAGAATTTTGCAAATTGACAAAGCAGAAAAAGCTTTAAAATGGGCCAAACAATTGTTCTACCAAAACAAAGCGGGCAGACTATTAGCTCAGAAACTGAGAAAGATCAAAATCTCCTCCAATATTAAATCAAATAAAATGAGAAATGGAGAAACGTCATTCGACCTAAAAGTAATATGAGGAATTTATAGCATATTACTCATCTTTATATAGTCTACAAAATAAACATAAGCAAAATCCAGATATATTTACACAACAAGTAGATAGGTACTTAGAGTCAGGTCAATTACCAATTCTGAAAGAGGAGGATAGAGTTTAATTAAATGCAGAAATTTCCCAGGAAGAGATCCTGACAGTGATTATGGAACTCAAAAATACAAAAACTCCTGGCCCAGGCGACTCTTGAATAAGTATTACAAAACATTTAAAGCACCTCTGGTGCCCATTCTGGGAAAACTTTTTAACTCTTTTATGAAAGGTAAAGAAATGCCTCCCTCAATGCTGAGAGCACAAATCTCTGTGATTCCAAAACCTGGTAGGGATCATAATTGCTGTAGTAATTACAGACCAATCTCATTGATCAATACCGATATTAAAATGTATAGTAACATTATCGCAATAAGATTAAAAAACCTGTTGACTAAGATTATCAACCCACATCAGGTAGGATTTATTTTAGAGAGACAAGCAGCAGATAATATAAGGAGAGTGATAAATCTCACACATTTGGCAAATATTTCAAAAATACCGATGCTACTAATCTAACTGGATGCTGAGAAAGCATTTGTCCGAGTGGACTGGTTGTATATGTTTCCAATCCTAGAGATATTTGGAATCAGGGGAAATATGCTAAATTGTATTAAAGCGCTCTACAACCAACCAGGGGCCAAAAGTTAAAGATGGGCGGGATCAACTCCGGGATAATTAATATAAATAATGAGACCAGACAAGGCTGACCACTGTAGCCGTTATTGTTTGCATTGAGTCTAGAACCGTTAGCAAATAAAATTCGGATTAAGAACATCAAAGGTCTGGCAAAACAAACCAAAGAATATAAAATAGCCCTTTACGCAGATGAAATTCTACTAACACTCACCAAATCACTGACATCACTGCCGAATCTATTTGAGGAATCCCAACATTTATTTTTTTCTCAAATTATAAAATAAACAACACAAAATCACAGGCACTGGCATTAGGAGTAGAGACCGGGACATTAAAATTACTAAAACTAAATTTTTATTTTAAATGGAAAGAAAGTAGTATCAAATATCTGGGGGTGAATCTGACTGCTAGATATACAGAACTTTATAAAGCCAACTACCCCAAACTGTTCCAGACAATAAAGAGAGACCTGGAAGAGTGGAATAAGTATTGTATATCATGGATTGGCAAAATAATAGCAGTAAAGATGAATTCCTTCCTTACTCTATTTGTTTTAAAGCCTTCCAGTCCCGATTCCAACTAAAACTTTGAATAATGTGCAAAGTAAAATGTATGCTTTTATCCGAGGAAAGAAAAAAACGAGAGTAGAAAGAACTGTGCTTAGTTCATTAAGGTCAGAAGGTGGACTAGCTTTACCGGAACTAAATAAATATTTTATCACAGCACAATTAAGCCATCTACCAGCTTGGCATAGACCCACCCAGGAGGTTAAATGGGTCGAAATTGAGGCAAATGAGATCCCGGCACAGAAAATAGATATATTACTGTGGATCCCTAAAAAGAATAGACCTCAAGAGGCATATAGTCACCCAGTTATTAAATATACATTATATATTTGGGACAATTGGGAGAAAAGAAAGGGACGACCCTCACTTATGACCCCTCTATGGAGGAATGAGGAATTCCCTGGGTAGGAATAATATTTGGATCCTGAGAGGAATACTTAGGATAAAATATGTTATGTCCCAGGGGAAATTATATACATTTGAGGAATAATGAGAGAAATATAATATTCCACTCTCAGAGTATTTCAGAAACACACAAATCAGGCATTTTATTACTGCACCGACACACTTTATTCGAGCAAATACCCAGTATGTACCTGGCAGATACCTGGAATGCGCCGCTCCTCACCTCTGGCAAGCCCCGTTGCGTTTGCCTTCCCAGCCTGGGTTCATGCCTGGCTGACGGGCGGCTGATCTGTTAAATGATAATGATTAGGATTTAATAGGCTGCAATGCTTCGCGTGTCTACCAGATGGCATAAATTCATGAATTGTAATGCAGTATATATATATATACTGTGCAGTATTGCAGCCAGCGGGAATAAAATGCTTCAATCCCTGCTTGGAAAATACCTCAATGCACTCGGGCAGAAAACAGTCACAAACCTCAATACACCCGGGTATACCCGAATTCGTGGGACTAGCCGAGCTCGAATAAAGTGTGTCGCCAGTGTATATCAAAATCTTTCCTGCAAGGGGATACACAATAAACCAAATTTGAAGAAAGGTGCATAGTACAAACGCACCAAAGAGGGCTGATATCAAATTTATACGCCAGACTCCAGGGACAAAAACGAAAAACACTTGTATATGACTCAGTGGGAAAAAGATAGAGTAGAGATTCCCAAAGAAGACTGGGCCGAGATCTGGGAGGCAACAGCAAGCTCATCTCTTTGTACTATTATCAAAGAAAACAGGTATAAAATTATGATGAGATGGTATTTAATACTGGATAAGATTGCACATATTTATAAGGGAGCAAGCGCGTTGTGCTGGAGAAATTGTGGCTGTAGAGGCACAATATATCATATATTTTGCACCAACCCAAAGATTGTTCCTTTCTGGTGGAAAATTACAAGAAAGAACACCAGGGTGTTTGAGGTTCCTATACCAATGGACCCTGTAATATTGATCCTAGGGAAACCATTGACCAATGTGTCGTACGAGGTAAATAAATCTATCGCACATCTGTTGACAGCAGCCAGATGCACAATAGCACTTCAATGGGAACAAATGAATACACCGTCAAATCAAGTTTTCCAAGAGAACATGTTTTCGAAATGAAAAATTGACGGCATTTATGAATAATACTATGGATACATTTGAAAAAATCTGGAACCCTTTGCTGCGTGCTTTCCCAGAGGACATAGCGTCAATACTGGATTTACAAATTTAAACTAACTGGAAAAATACTAAAAATAATCATTAAAATCTATGCGTGTAATGGACAAGATGGCCAAGAGTTATAAACCTAAACTTAAACATATCAAACATTATTATTATTATTATTTTTGATATAAATGACCCAGGAAAAATAAAATAACTATTATTAAAGGAACCTCTTGCCTACCCCGCCACCCAGACCCCCCCCCCCCCCTCACTCCCACCGTGGGTGTCAGTCTATATTGTTTGAAACAAAAAAATAATACTAGAATATTTAGTTATAACAGGCATTTCAATATTGCTAGTACTTGAAGGTTTTGAATTAAGTAATTCATCTCCTATTAGCCTGAAAGGCTTCGGTGACACACTTCAACAATTCATTTTTATTGTAACCTCGTTCCAGAAATGTACCTGCCATATTAAATACTGGAGTTTTGTCTGTCTGTAAAGAGGGTCGTTCACTAATTGTGAATATGGAAGTCCCCTTTTTAAAGGTACAGGGTAAAAGTAAAAGCATGTTTGTGGGTTTAGAGTACATAATTGGAGTGAGTGAATTACTGTTCTTAAATAGCATTACCTCCAGGAAAATAAACAGAAAATTATCAGCATTGATGGTTAATTTAATAGCGCTGTATATGATCGGACAGTTCAGATGGATTGTGGTTAGAAATTGTGCCATTTTTAAATGTATCCTGTCATTTGTAATTCACAGCCCTACTGTATAAGGTTGTACATTGTATTTGTAAAATACACAGTGAAATTGAAATCTAATCCCTTTTATAGATTCTCACAGCCACCACCAGTCTAAGTTCTTTCAAAACTAAAGCCATCTCACATTTTAATTTGGTCTGTAACTGTTATATACGCCTATAACATATATCATCTCTAACTGTGCATGCAATGTTTTGTATATAATGTATACCCTGTTCACTTACTGTATGTAACTGTTTTTGTAACCATGGACTATTTGTCATTTTAACTCTGTGCCCAGGACATACTTGAACACGAGCGGTAACTCTCAATGTATTACTTCCTGGTAAAAACATTTTATAAATAATAAATAAATAAAATAAAATCTATTTGTATAATTCAGTTGGTGCAATATCTCTGTGAGGTAGTCTAAATAGTTTTAAATGATTATACTGACACCTATATCAGCAAGGCAGATAATGTCAGGATATAAAGTAAGGCTTTTAATGTCCTTTCAGGCCAATGCCTACATAGCATAAATTCCAAATTCCATATTCTCTAGCAATGCCTACATAGCTCTATGTGTATAAAGGGATGTTTGGGGGCCGGCAGTGAATGTAAATATAAATAAAAACAAAATATGTGCAATCAACTTGTGTAAATGTGAATCCAAAATAAGTACAATACAAAAACCATAGTATGCATGTAGCACCCTGCTATATTTCTCTGGACTGGCGTGTTAGTCCTGGTATCAGCAGGCAGTGCCAGGGTTTATCAGTCACAAGTCTGTACATGTGAGATTGCTAACCCTGTGTGTCAATTATGTTGCAGATTCCAGGCACATGCCTGGGTCTGGAAGATGCTGGAATCACATGACAGGATGAGGGCCTTGATACATCTATATCTGCCCAGTTACAGGGGCAGCATGGCTTGCTCCTCCTCCTGTATAAATATGTGATTCCTCCAAATTATAGTCAGTGCTGTTCTGTCCTGTCCTACCCAAGGGGGTGAGTCCTAGCCTACCCCAAAGGGGGGTGGGTGCTGTCCTGTCTACCCAGGGGACTCTGGCTCCTGGGAGGTGAAGACTGTAAATATCCAGGAGGAGAGGGACCCCAGAGGAGTGCCCTGGTGGGATCTTTTTATGGTAGAGGCACCCCGGGGAATGCACCCAAAACATCTCAAACTGGTAGATGGTCAAGCCAGGCAAGTTAGAACACATGGAAATCACTCCTGGCTTGTTGTAACAGACAGGGACGAGCTACCTGAGATGTAGGGTCCTTGATCTAGGTAACCAAGAGAAGCTGCTCTTGCATGGAGGTGGCGACTCCATACTCCACGTTCAATGAAAGTTGTAAGGTCCTAGTTTCTCCATTATCTGCATGGAACTCCTATCTGGAGGAGAAGGTTACTATGGTGGAATGCCCAGTTAACTGATGTACACTAAAACATGTCCTGATGCTGCTCATGTATGTTGATGCATTGTACTATGGCTGAATGCCCTGTTCACTAAACTTGGGAATGGACTCTAAGAACTAGTTGTCCAAAATAAACACCACCAAAGTTGAAAAGTTTCTGGCGCCCTTTCTTCTATTTTTTCCCCTTGATCCACTCCACTACAGCATTGGCCTGACCCCACGGAGAGCAGACCCTGAGATAAGAGGTAATCACTGAGCTAACACTCTAATGAGCAGGTTTAACCCTGTCATAGTGAACCAAAGACACTGTTATTCATGTACACCCTATCTCTATGCAACCGGGTGGGATAGGGGTATTACATACACATAATTATCTTTTCCTTTGTAAATCCTCAGTTGCAGCTTCACACAAAGTCCTACGCCGACTCTTTAAAATATATTTATTTGACCTCAGGAGTGCATAATGTGGGAAAAAGTGGGAAAATGGAAATACAGTTGTAGTGGTGTTCCCCTGAACCTCCCTTTTCTTGTACCTAGCTGTGAGTGCTGTAGAGACAAGTGGCAGGTCAGCTGGCACTTCAGGAAGGTGGGGGTCGAGTAGGCAGCGTTCGGGTGTCACAGAGGCTCCGGCGGCAGACCGACAAGCACAGGGCGCCGCATGTCGGATCGTTGCGCATGCACAGTATAGATGTGCAGCAGGGTAAGCGCGCAAACAGCTGACCAATAGGGAGGAGGCTCTTAGCCGGAACTACAACTCCCATGAGCCTCAGTAAGGTCAGAGGGGGCTCAGGAGCCAATAGGAAGGCAAGGATTGCGGAGAGGCAGGAAAGAGAAGCTAGCTGGGGAGACCACGCTAGCCAGTGCACCCCGGGGAAGCAAGGGGAGAGGAGGTGTGTGTTGCAGGGGGTCGGTGACCCACTGCATAGGCCAGAGATTCCCCTTAGGCCCCAGTGCAGGCCCTGAGTCACCACTAGCTTGTGGTACTGCAGGGAACAGCCACAGATAGAGACAGCATACCCTTTATTGAGATCAGCAGACAGGGACACACTGTCTTTGTGTGCTGCTGTGAGAGTGGTGGTTTGGGAGCAAGCTGCTGGACTCAAGTAAAGACTCGTGGGAGACTACGCTGGATTGGCAGATCCTTTGCGAAATACAGTTACTGGCTGCTGGAGCAGTCGTAAGGTATAATACTAAGTGCACCAACACCGGTACCTGCAGGCGCTGATCCCGCCTTGGGGAGGGTTCTTTGGGGACACTGAGGGTTGAATGACCAAGGGACTGGTCCAGTACATTGGACACGGTGTGGGGTACACGCGGTGGTGGGAGGAGACGTTACTCCAAGGTGGAGGTGGCAAAGCTACAGGTGTTATATTATTGTATTGCCATATCTGCTTGTATGGTGGTTATATATACATATGTGTGTATGTTCATGTTTTGCATTCACTTATAGTAAACCGTTATACTATATAGGATATCATTGTTATTCCTGTCCAGGGGAATCTTACTAATTGGGGATCCTGGGCAAGTGGAGGCGCTGCCAAGTACATATCGTTGCCCCAGGCTCCCAGCTAGCGGAGGCCCAGATCTCAATGAGCCATTAGTAGTCTTTCTATGTCAGTAGGAAAGAGGGCTACACAGTGTAAGGGGGTCACTCCCGGTTCCCCTGATCTTCCCTTGCCCCCTGCCAAACCTCTGTGGCAGTGGGGGAAGGGAACGGCGACATCTCCCGGTTGGCGCCGCCATCTTGGCCGGTGCCGTCCTGGTGCTCGTGCATGCGTGGAGGGTCGCGCATGCGCAGATAGCTGCGGCGGCCATCTTGGTACAGGAAGAGAGGAGCGGAAGAGCGCGCGCGGCACAGAGGGCCTCAATAGTTCACGCAGGTGCAGGGAGGCCAGGCGGCGGCCATTACATAGTTGCGCAGCCTCAGTGGAGAATAGCGGCGGCCATTACACATTGCGCACGCGGCCCCAATGTTAAAGTGGGCCATGGAGGACTACAGTCACCAGAATGCACAGAGGCAGACAGGCCACCTGATTCCAGGCAGCCAATAGGGTGCGGAGCTTGTGGCTGACAGGAAAGAGAAGTGGCAGTTGGTGACAGTTGGAGCTGGGAGAAGGGAGGGGGAGGTAGTGTGTAGGGAGCAAATGGCTTCTTACATTAGGCCAGGTTACCCCCAGGCCCCAGCTAGGTCCAACTCACCAGTAGATGTGTAGATGCTGTGTAGGGAAGGCCCTAAGGTAGGGACTTTACCCTTTTAGCAGTTAGCTTAGTCAGGGAGACAGCGGCAGAACTGTGTGCTCTGACAAGGAGGGAGCTGTGTGAAAAGTGTGTCTGGGATCAGACCTGCATCACTCAAGATAGAGACTGTGTGGTGAGATTATCTGGATTGGGAGAGGACGCCATTGCTGCAGATTCAGCGTTGGACGCAGACGGGTCCTTTCCTGTTGTTGCTGTACCGGGCGCAGGAGCACCGGGCAGGTATTTCTACAAGTGCACCAACTTTAACCTACATACCGGTTTCCTTACAGGCGCTGATCACACCTAGTGCGTGGGTTGCTGGACTATTGGGACACTTGGGTATAGTGGTGGGGTTTGTGGCCCAGTGAAGCCAGGCTAAGGGTGACACGGCTGTGTTGCTTTTATTGATGTGATATGATGTGATGTTATTGTTTTGCCCATATAGTAAACAGTTACATATATATACTTCATTGTATGTGTTTCCTATTTGTGGGTACTGTTTCAGGGGTCATTCTATACACCTGGAATCCCTGCACAGGTGGAGGCGCTGTAAGCATACGTTCCAGGATACACCCCAGGCTCCCAGTGGCGGAGGTTCAGGCCTCTTGTGAGCTTATCAGGTAGTGCACCACACTGGTAACAGATGTAGATTTACCCACATAGTCCCCATCTGCAATTGGGGGTGGGGGAAAACTCCGTTACAACTATAATGTAGTATGTAAGTGAAAAAAGAAAATTCTTCTATACTGCACTAACATGTACTGTACAAAGTGCTTTAAGTGTTCATCTTAAATTAATCCTGTTGTTTTCTTATGTGATGTACAGTGGTCTTCTTGCTTCTAACCTCATGTAGTGCAAGAGAGACGAGAAAAGAATCACTGTGGAGCAAATTCACGATTGAAAGGATACAAAAATTTTTTTAAATGTATTGGACTCACTCACAAGAATAAAAGACAGGTGTGCTTAGAAACAAATGGAGATATCTTGTCCTGATAGCTCTGGCATCCTCCAGGTGACATTCGGAACTCTCTCCATATACGAGAAGTCCCTTCCAGTCTGTGGTTTTCCAGTTCTACGACTCTGCCAGGAATAAATGGAAATCATTTGAACTTTCTATTCTTGAATTTGCTGCACAATGTTCTTTTCTCTCCTCTCTTTCACTGCATGCGGTTGTAAACACTTCTTTTTACTTAAAGACTACACTATATTATTTAAATATTTCCCCTTTTTTCCCACATTTTGTGCTCTTGAGATGAAATAAAAATGAATAACCTTTATGGCATGTAAGGTGTGGTGACGAGTCTGTCAGTGTCCACCTGGTATTGTTACACCAAATCTGGCGTAAAGTACTGTACAGGCATACCCCGGTTTAAGGACACTCACTTTAAGTACACTCGCGAGTAAGTACATATCGCTCAATAGGAAAACGCCAGCTCACGCATGCGCCTGTCAGCACGTCCTGAACATTAATACCGGCTCCCTACCTGTACCGAAGCTGTGCGCATGCGGGGAGACTATAGAGCCTGTTACAAATGCGTTATTTACATCAGTTATGCACATATATGACGATTGCAGTACAGTACATGCATCGATTAGTGGGAAAAAGATAGTGCTTCACTTTAAGTACATTTTCACTTTACATACATGCTCCGGTCCCATTGCGTACGTTAATGCGGGGTATGCCTGTACATGCAATCAACATTTTGAGCCGCATGATTATTTTTCAGCAAAATTTCTTTTGGATTTTACATTGGCAATATCAAGTTTATTGAATAGGTTCCATAAAACCCCACCATAACAATATGGAAACCTGAAAAAAATTAAATCTCAAAAGGATCTGGATCATTGCTAAGTTAAACCATTCTGACCTGTGTTTTGTTATAGTATAGATCAGCTACTTTCTAACTCACTGACGCCCCACACCTCTGGAATGCCCTTCCCCTCTATATACGACCAGCACCCTCTATCCATCTTTAAGACCTATCTTAAAACCCACCTTCTTAACTAAGCATATGAATAGCTCCATGGCTGATAATTACACCGCATACATTAACATTGGCCCCTTGCAGATACAGTTATCATACACCTTCCTACTGTCTCTGTACGTTCTTCCTACTTTCCAATTAGATTGTAAGCTATTTGGGGCAGGGACTCCTTTTCCTAGATGTCACTTTTATGTCTGAAGCACTTCTTCCCATTATGTGTTATTTATATTATTTGTCATTTATATGATTATCACATGTATTATTGCAGTGAATCGCTATGTACATTAGTGGAGCTATATAAATAAAGAAATACAGTACATACTGTACTTTCTGTGTCTCACTCCATCTCAGGCCCCTATCCAATATGCTGTGAAGTCACTTCCCATAGCTCAGCGCCATTTAAATAAATGCACTAAAATCTCCTTCAACAGAGACAAGCGGCTGTACAGCTTAATAAATAGTAATGAGTCTATTTGTCTGCAATTACAAATCAAAAATATGTGGCCCAAGGAGAATGGTGGTGCCTCTGCACATGAGTTTCAATATTAGAAAACACCAATCATAGGTAAATCCAATGTACTTTATACAATGTGAAAAAAATAAGTATAATTTACACTGTCATGTTTCTCTCCATCTATATTGTATGCAGCTAGATGAATGCTAGAAAAAGCACATCATTTAGAAATGGAGGAAGGTGCTAACTTTGAAACAAACAATCATCTGTCAAACTTGTTAGCAGGTGTATATCAGTTTTTTTCCCCAGACATGCAAGTTCATGTCCAATCCAATGCACATAATCATCTCAAAATACGATGACTACATTTGGGTTTCGGCTTTTAATATTAACCACATTTACTTCAATTAAAAATAATAATTCCCACTACAGTTACTGCAGATTTTTAACATGTTTTGACAAAACTATTGCACAGTGTAACATTGAGAGTAATATCCTTGAATAATGTATACGTGGAACCTCAAGTTGTGATGTTAACCTCATACACAGCTTCACGTTTTGGGAAGGTGACACCAGCAAAACTCTATTTCCATCAATATCCTTGGCCATTATTTCAAGGTTAGATTTTCTGCTCACCATTGTTTTGCTTCTCTCTTTGTAAGAAAGAGCAGCTACATGTTTTTCTATGGAGATGGAGGTGCATGGCAAGTCTTAAATTGCAAAAGGAAAGAGCTTGCTTTGGATTTTTTTTGTTATTATGAGCTTTAACAATTATTATAAAACATATAAGGTGGTGGTGGTATAAGGCCTTCTGCTCAAAGTAATCTTCATAAATTATCTTCAACTTGGTATTGTCATATGTATAAGTCCCAATAGGTTCTCAAAGTTAAGCATTCTCTAAAAAAAAAAAAAAAATGGAGAAAGAGCAGATTTGACTATTTTACTGAACATGAGGGCAAACATCTAACAAGCTAGAATCTTTTCTTTAACGGAAATAAAACACAAAGGAAATACACACATTTTAAGCAGTGGTTCACAACCTTTTTACATTGCGCACCCCCTGCTAGAAAATATTTGTTCCGTGAAACCCTAATTAATCAATCATATTATCTACTCACCAGACTATTACTAACAAAATTGTTTAACCGATCCCATGCAGTACAGTGTCCTGAGTCTGTGGGCATAACATACGCATACCTGAGCCCCACACTGCACTTAAGTGTGTGTAGACAGCATGGATGGTATAGCGGTAAATGACTTCCAGAGCTTCAAAAATCACACCCCATGCAAAGCATTGTGGGGAGCAACTTTTGAACCTCCTGTTGTAATTGACATCTATACTGTACCACCCATGTGAAGGTGCCTTTTGGGGCCTTACCAAGTGTCCAGGAACCCACTATACTGCCTGGGATCTGCCATTGCATATTTTTGGGGAGAAACCCTTGTAGAGACCTCACGAACCCTGAACTGCCGGTTGGGAATCACTGCTCTATGAGAAAGGAGTTGAATGATGTAGTGAGCCATAAGGATATTAATCCATATTCTATAGGGTATCACTCATTTCTAATGGTCTAAAAGTATTACCCCCAAAACGCATAATGCCTCTTATCAATAACTGGTGGTTCACAATGAGTATAGGCGAAGGAATAAGGGCAAATGTCATTCACATTTAAAACTGAATAAAAACATACAACCTTGTCATGAAAAACAACTCTGCCCTATCCTCCTCTCTAACTACATACCCCTCTTTTTCTCTGCAGCTCTAACCCCGGACCTTGACTATACTGCCATACAGTACATGTATGCTCCACTCCTGCACTCATTCCTCTTAACTTCACTGTAGGAAATCTCATACTCCGATTCACTTCCTTTACTAAAATGTATACTATCCTATTTCAACTCTGTCCTCTTCCAGGCTAAAAAGCCTACTTTTCTTCACTAGCAATACTCATAATTCTAACCCACGTTCCCTCTTCTCTAGCATTGACTCTCCACCATCTGTTACCTGTTTTTCTTCCTCCATTCACCTCAGGTCTTTGCTGACTATTTCAAAACAAAGGTGGATTCCATTAATCAAGTTATCCCCTCTGTCCGCCTCATATTCCACATATCCTCTTCCTAACACTCCTCCTGTTTATGTTGACTCTTTTTGAAGTGAAACTTCCTTAGTGGCACCTCATTCGAACTGGGGCAAAAATGGATGGTGGAGACAGAAATGAAACGGATGTGACGTCAGTGCTGGCAGTTGAGGCCGGGCTGTGTTCTGGCTCAGCCCAACCCCAACACTGACATCACACCCGCTCCACAAATCAGATGCGGCGGCGACGGCGATAGCCGCCGGTGCCGCTCCTAACGGCTGCTGCTCCCCCCACATATCGCCGCCGCCGCTAACGGCCGCAATTTCCCCCAGGTGGAGATGGGCACGGGCGGCATCCGGGGCAGCGGGGACCGGCTCTCCTGCTACAACCCGCTGACCGCTCTCTGTCCCAGCCGCGCGCTCTGCCGGGCTGGAGACTCAGACAGAGCCCCCCTGCGCATGCCATTCCTCCCACACGTCCGCCGCCACCATTCCTAACTGCCGCTGCTGCCCGCTGACATGCGCGGTAGCCATGGCGACGCTCACGGGCGGCTCGGAGACCTTGCGCTGCTGGGTGAATGAGGAGGATGGCTTTCCCCCCTCCTGCTCCCCCCCCCCCCGCTCAACATACTCACCGCCGTCACAGCTAACGAGTGCCGAGATCCTGCACTGGTGCGGCTGCGCCGAACTGCTGCTGCTCTCCGCGGGGGCCCTCCAAGTTAAGGAGTTCTCCAGCTTCGAGGCCGGCGCTGCCAACCAGTCGAAGGCTCTGTTCGTGGTGAGCTGCGGGGGGTGAGTGGATGGGGTGAACTTCATGGCTGAGGTGATGTGGGCGCTGCTGCTGCTGGTCCCGATCTCCCCGCACCTATTCCTGGCCCTGGCCTTCTCCTCTCTCTTCCTGCTGCTACCTGGCGGAGACCTGCAGGCTCTCAACTGCAGCTGGCCGGACAAGAAGAGGATCCCGGGGCTGGGGGACATGGAGCTGCCCTCCTTGCCCCCCCGAGCTACAGCTTCACATCCGGAGCCTGGTTTCAGGACTTAACCACCTGATGGAGGGTATCGGGGTGAGAGAGGAGTGCTTCTCGGTGGGGCACCTGAGAAGGATCATTGCGGGAGAGCTGGCCAGCTATCCTCAGGCGAGAAACCGCAGGAAGCATACACTGACACATACACATACACACACACACACACACACACACTGATTGACACATACACACACACACACACACACACACACATACACACACACATACACACTCACTGACTGACACACAAACTGACTGACTCACACACACACACTCACTGACTGACACACATACACACTCACTGACTGACACACACACACTCACTGACTGACACACACACACACACACACACACACACTGACTAACACACACACACTCACTGACTGACACACACACTCACTGACTGACACACATACACACTCACGCACTGACTGACACACATACATACTCTCTCACTGACTGACACACCTACACACTCTCTCACTGACTGACACACATACACACTCACTGACTGACACACACATACACTCACTCACTGACTGACACACATACACTGACACACATACACACTCACTGACTGACACACACACACACACACACACTCACACTCACACTCACTGACTGACACACATACACTGACTGACACACATACACACTCACTCACTGACACACATACACACTCACTCACTGACTGACACACATACACACTCACTCACGGACTGACACACATACACACTCACGGACTGACACACATACACACTCACTCACGGACTGACACACATACACACTCACTCACTGACACACACCTACACTGACTGACACACACACCTACACTGACTGACATACACTGACTGATACATACAGACTGACACACACACACCCCAGTGATGCGCCGAACAGCGCCCACAAGTGATGTGCCTACTCCCCCGCCACACTGACTGACACACACAGACACACACACACACACACACACACACTGACTGACACACGCAGACACAAATAAATCAGTTACTATAAATATAGATGTGCAAATAGCTAAAACATGTGGTCAAACTTTTGTGTTTTGGAAGTCAAATTGTTTTGTGATTTTTAATTAAAAACATCACCATCACAAATAAAATTTATGTGACAAAAAACTAAGAAGTTTCACTTACTATGCGCGTGCTCAGCACACACAGCTTTTTTTTCCCCTCTGTTACAGAGGAGGAAGTGCTGCTACTGATCTCCTCCTCTCCCTCTACAACCTGCCCTCTTGACCCCGTCCCTCCCATCTTCTCAGGCCTCTTGCTCCCAAACTAATCCCTACACTGACACATGTTAAACTTCTCAGCCAGCATTTGTACCTTTCTCACCTCCTTCAACAGTTGTTATTCCTTTACTCAAAAACTGCAATCTTGACCTCCCTACCTGTCTCTAATTATCACCATTTCTCTTCTGCCATTTGACTTTAATTGCCTAGAACACCTTATACTCGCTCACTTGCTCCATTTTCTCACCTTCTATTCTCTCCTAGACCCTCTACAATTTTGCTTCCACACTGCTCACTCCACTGAAACAGCCCTCTCCAAAATAACTAATGACCTCAATGCTATCAAAGACAAAGGTCACTATACCCAGCTTATTTTACTCTGCCTTTCTTCAGCATTTGATAATGCGGACCACCCTCTTCTCCTTTACATTCTCTACACTATTGGTATCCTTAACAGAGCTCTGTCCTGGATTTCCCCCATCATACTTTCAGTGTCTTGTTTCCCAACACCTCCTCCTCATTCGATCTCTCTGTGGGCATATCCCAGTGGTCTGTCCTGGTACCTCTCCTCTTTTCTCTTTATACACTCTCTGAAGGTGACCTTATCACATATTTTGGGTTAAAATATCACCTCCATGCTGATTACACACATTTATCTTTCAACCCCTGACCTTACACCTGCTGTACAGACTAAAGTCTTTGAATGTCTTTCTGCTATATCATCCTGGATGGTCCACGCTGACTCAAACGCACATGTCAAAGACAGAGCTCTTCACACTTCCTCCCAAACCAGGTCCTACTTCCCTCTTCTCCAGTACTGTTGGCAGCACTATCATATACCCAGTATCACAAGCACGCTGCCTAGGTGTCACATTTGACTCCTCCCTCGCATTCTAAACATATTCATGCCCAACCCATACCAACTGTTCAGCAAAACATTTTTATAGAAAAAACCTGCATAAAGTTTACCACCATGAACTACAATATTAAACAAACATTAGAAGTACTTCCTGTACTGGTTAAGGTAAGAAACACATTGGGGGCTGTTCATTAAAATGCGATAGTGCTGATCGGGGCACTAAGAACTCATGCACGGAAACACCCATTGAAGTCAATGGAAGTTTCCACTTGACCGCACCAAATAATGCCCATTAAATTAGAATAGAAACATTCACAGAACTTTATGAATCTTAGGCTCGGATCAGCACAATTGCAGTTTATAGAATAAGGGTCAAAATTCCCTATTGACTTTAAACAGCTGCTTAGAATAAGCCCCTTAGCCAGCAGAGAGGAAGGAAGACGAATGATGGCCCCTGATTGACAGTTGGCTATGGAAGCAACAGAAGCACTTCAACAATGAGAAAATAAATGTTCAGTGCAGCAGTGCCACTCTGCACTGGACACAGTTTTGCTGCCGGAATTACATGACCTTAAAGCCCTCGATGCAGCTCCTCCCACCCCCTGGAAAAACACAGCCTTCAATAAAACTCGCACGCTGGAAATGGAGGCTCACCAGCCACGGCTTTGCTTAAAATACCAACATAAATAGTAACTAGAAAAAAACCTGCCAGAGTTCTTCACCAACCAGTCAGGCCAACGGTGCTCAACCATGGCCGGCAGCCCCCCAAGCCAAGTACAGCACAGACCCGGCCTCTCAGGTGACTTATCAGCTGTGAGGATGAGCCCCGGGTACCCAACGCCCAGTGAGCCCATTCCTACTCGCTAATAAATGCCACAACTAGTTATCACTGCACCCACAGACCCTCACCTGGAAAGGTTGCCCTACACTTAACTAACAAACAACCGCTGTGACAAAGGCAACAAGCCACTCCACTTACAACTCTCTTTGTATTATTATTATTATTATTATTATTACCGTACATGCTTCTCTCTTTTTGTACATTTTTTTCTAATATAATTATAGCATACATTTCTCTCTCCATCTCTTTTTTTTTTTTTTTTCTTTTACAAGTACAAACAGCTCAAAAGCGACAGAGAAAGAGAGAAAAAAAAAAGGGAAGGGTGGGCGGGAAAACCTGCAGAGGAGCGTCACGAAATACCTGCTCCCACCCCTGCCCTCAATCTGTATAATCACTCCCCCACATGCCTGTCCCCTCAGGCCTCACAGTGACCCTCCCTCCAACCGATTAACCCCCGGCTAACCGCCGCTTTGCAGCATCCTAAGGAAAGGAGGTACAGGGAAGAGGGGAGCCTTGGCCTGGCGGTCGTGTCGTCCCTCACAAAACGCTCAGGGCTACTTTTTGCAGGTGCTGCCACCTCTGAGCTGCTGTGTTCCCTTTTTGGGGCATTTTTTCTCTCAGTTTAATTGCACAGGGAGTTGTTCTTGAGGAAAGCTGCTGTCAGACTGGGTGCAGGTCTTAGGCTAAAAATGAAAACCTAGTACTCTAATGTTCACCTGGCTCCACATTAGGAAGTTAGATTGATCAAGTCCTATATTTTAAATCTTCTTTTCTTAGTAAAAAAATAAGCTAGGAAGACTCCATTCTTAATTCTAATTTAAACCAAAAAAAGAGAGCAGTGATTCTCCTCTACTTGGAGAACATCGGCTAAACTATATACACTTTACAGCACTAGCCAAGTCCTATTACAGCTTACTATTGTAATCAATCATGAGTTCGTCATATACCAATTAAAAATGACATTGAAGATTCTTTTTTTTTTTAACTTTTTTTCTTTATCTTGTTTTTGGTATTTTCACAAGTTGATCTATTTCATTTGCTTGTTTACTTTTTATTTATTTTAAGTTGCTTGCGGCATTAAACAGTAGTCGAATTGTGAATGTTTATTTAATCTTTTTAAGCGGATATTTTATCTAGCTGTTAACCATTATGAGACAAGGTGTTCATTAACAGATTGGTGGTGCCTGTAAATCTTTAAAGCGCTATACAGAGGATTCATGATGAGCTTATTCAATAACCGTTCCCTCACAGTTGATGCCTTGGGGAAACATATATTGAAAGAGCCCATTTTAATCATGCATAATGTTTACAAGCCTGGATACCAATAATAACAGGATTAATTATTATAATCTACGAAGTAGAAGTTTATACATAAATCGCCGCTCATTTTTGTCCTCTCCAAGATAGCCAGGAGAAAATGAATTTGAGTCTTTAGGACCTATGAGACCTCGGGGCCCAGCTGCTGAGTTAGTGTCCCTCCCCTCATCCTGGCCAGCAGCCCTGACATCGTTGCACAAAGTAATCACAGATCACAGCATTTAATCACTGAAAACAAGCACTCCAGAGGACAGCAGTGTCAATATCCTACTCTCTCATTATCTGTTTGGATTGCACATCCACACTGTCAGATAAACAGAGTGGAAAATTAAGATTAAAAATATGGTAATTTCATTTCAGGCAGCAGGCACCACTCACTGCCCCTATTATGCTATTGATTACCTCTGAATTCAATTTTTCTTTCAATGCAAACTTTAATCTGTTTGCTACCCAGCAATTCAACTCCCCAAGGGCTATTTGAGAGTAAGTAACCATTTAATCTGATGCTAACTGAAAAATCACCGTCCTTAATGAATTGTGTAAATCATTCAGCTCAAAAGCACCTTTGACTTCCATTTCATTTTTTATTTTCTACTCAATATAGGCAGGGATCACCGTGTGAATAATTACAAAGTGGCAAGTATTTTCAAATAGAGCAAATATGATAAAAACCCTATTATAGTGGGGCATGTGTAATGAACAGTACTTTTTAATTTGAAAATAGCTATTCATTAAAACAAGAATAGCAGATTAAAAAGAGAAGCTCAAAGCTCAAGGTAAAAGTTGATAGACATTGCAATTACATGGTTAATTTCAAAGATTTATATGCTGTTATGATTTAAAAGGAATTTTTATGACCTGACATTTTCATTTGAGAAGAGTTTTTATTTAAAATTAATCTTCTGGCTCCTATTCTTAATTATTTCTTGGCAAGCGATAAATGGGAAAACAAAAAAAAAATGCCTCTTATTATATTTAAACTGAATAAATTCATGTGAATTTGCGAAGATTAATAGAGTAATTCTATTTGTTTGAATTGTTTTACACTGGAAGTCCCCAGCCATAACAAATTTATTGTAGGGAAAAAAAAAAAAAAAACTATTGACACGTAGGAAATACTAAAATGATTTCCTCTAATTATTTTGGACAGCGTTTAACTGTCTCTCAAACACTGCTGAATCTGCCTCTTATTGCAACTGATGTCCCAGTAATAGACAGATGTTGTTTGTGCACCATATTTGGTCTCACAAAACAGAAAACTGGTTGTTGTTTTTTTTTTAACGCGGTTGAGACTGTTGAAAAGCGCTGACATTAACTGTGCAATTGCATGTAACTTGTCTCAAATTTCAACAAAGCAGCTTTCACTTCAACCTGATCTCTTAATCGCAGCAGATTTCGGGTTTGTATAGATATTTACGTAAATTATAGTTTCTAGCAATTGGCTGCAGTGTTTACTGCTTTGTGAGCAAAGAAGCGCAGGCAGCCGTGTTGGTCATTTCTTCCATGTAGTAACAAAAGAGGGAGCAGGAGTAGGTGGGTATGATACCTTTCATTGTCTTAACAGGGCCGTTCATTAGGCAAACCTAGGCGGTCACCTAGGGCGCAAAGGTCCTAGGGGCGCATTAATAATAAGTATTATTTTTTTCCGCGTATTATTTTTTTTTTATTTCATTCTTTTTCTTTTTTTTGGTCCGGTATTTTGGCGTCCTATTATTTTTATTTTGCGTCGTGCTAGGGTGTGGTCGCACCCCCTGCAGCCCTGATGGCTACGCCACTGTTTACTTTATTTTTGGGGCGCAAATTTGAAGTTTCATATGGGGTGCATGAAACCCTTGCGCCAGCCCTGATTGGACCAACAAGTAGTTGATATATTACAAGCTTTCAAACCTCTCAGGGTCCTTCATCAGGTATGACAGAAATATAGAAACTCAATATTATATACAGTGTTTGTAAGAGGTTTCAATGGATGTTGAGAGTGGTTAATAAGTAACTGTAAAAACAGGTAGCCAAGTGTGAAAATTAACAGTGGAGACATAAAATCCTCTATTGAAATTTGTGACTGAGGTTCAATCAATGCAACTTCAGAATTTCTTCATTATTGTTTCTTTACTAACAGGTATTGTTATCAAACAAACGCCTAAGAGGTGTAAACTCATTTTTTATGTTGTGCTATTAGCAATTATTAGCTTTGGGCATTGATTTAAAGATTAATAAACATTTCTTGAATTATGAGCAAATATGAAAAGCGCTAACTGCTTTCCATACATACATACATATATACATACATACATAACATACATACATATATACATACATAACATACATACATACATACATATATACATACATACATAACATACATAACATACATAACATACATACATATATACATACATACATACATATATATATATACATACATACATAACATACATACATATATACATACATAACATACATACATACATACATACATTTACATATACCAGGAATTAACGTCCAGAGCCTCTCATTTACAGAAAATGAACACTAGGCCGTATATAAAATACTGCAAACCTCATTAAAACCTCTGGTCAGAAATAACACATACTTATAGTACTTGTTTGTACTGTAAGTGACCTCCCAGCATAAACTGTGATATTCCATTCAAATGACATTGTTTGTCTGGGAACACACAAATCTCACACTGTTGGTTCGACTTTGACAGCTACAGTTCTCTATGACATCATTTCAAAGGTTTATTTTAACACCTTCAGTCCAAGAGAGGCCTGCGAAGCTGTGCAACTCACAACTGGCACTAACGGGGTAAACCAATTAGGTAACTTAAAATGAAATGGAATGCCTGAGGCTACTCTAAAGTGTTAAATGAAGCTTAGAAGAGAAACTCTGATGCTTGGTTATTATTATTTCTTTGGCAGCAGTGAAATAGAGCTCATATTTACAGCTCTCCCTACAGACACCTTCATTTCAGCTCGATGACAATAACTTACTACCGAGCTAGACCATTTGCAGCTCTGTTATTAAATGTCTTTCAAAACAGCCTGCAATCTCTATAATTACAATATAATGGGCACATGCAAGGAAAATGAGGCCCTGCTCATCGAAAATTGTGTTTGTTTGTATACTTTTCATGCTGTTACGTATTATTCAGCACTTTGGAGACAAGTAAGCACAAATTAGATGGCATGGCTTGGCATGAAGGAGCCGCTTTCAACCTGACTAAAGTGTTGTGTCTTCTTTTCAGGTGCAACCAACAACTTAAATAAAAACTCTTTTAGTGATTTTTTTTTAATTAGCATTTTTGTCATTGCTTAAGTACTATTTGTTTATGGTTAACTGGATAGTTAATAGTTTGATTAAATTACAGCATACGGTATTTTGATAAAATTACAGATCCTTAGTCTGCAAATAAAAAAGTATCTTTTTGTCCGAGATTCATTAAGTAGCCTTAGCATTGAAATGGGGCATGAATCCATTATCGCAGATGCGTTAACATGGAATTCGCCAAAACAAATATTGTAGCGTCGATCCTTTTTTACTCCCACAATGCAGTGCGCGTTCATTTAACTCCTTGTTTGCCAAACGGAATGCCAATATGCTAACCAATGCCTAAATCGCAGTCATCACTAACCAGCGTTGTGGTTAACGCTGAGAAATGATGCTGCTGTTAACCCCTGGTTAAGTTTGGCATCATTGACAAATATGCCCATTTCCAGTACAGATGGTGCTCCCCGGGCAAGTGTAGATTTGCTGTCAGTTGTAAGAATACGTTATTCAGTATTAACTTAAAATCGTTGAAATTAAATATTACCCACAAAAGCACATACGCAAGATAAAACAAATTCCATATAATATTAATAATATATATGAAAGAAGTATAACTATTAATATTATCTATAGATAGGCAATAATGAACGTGAAGGTTTTCTGAAATAGGAACGTGATCCTATTTTGCATACATGGTTTCTGCCATCACTACACACACGAACCATCATTACATAATGATTTGTTTTCTGGGAGTTATTTCTGCATACAATTAGCCTAATCAATATGTAGTAAACTCAGCAATAATCACACCGGTTACTGCTTTTAATTTAACTCACCGCTGCTTAGCGAATCTGGGCTTTTACCTTTTATGTTGGGCGGCTGTATCCAAAACTCAATCCAGTGTTGGGACAAACCAAGAGCGGATTTATTAGAGGAATTAAAACCAACTCACCAGATCCTCTTGTACAGATCAACTTAATTTGTTTTTTTTTTTTTTAAATAAATAATGTTATTATTCATAGAGATGCGTCCCTGGGGGAAAAAAACGTGTAATAGAAAAATTATTCAAGATCTGGTGCTCACAATCTAAAACACAAAATGCAAACACGACGAAGGATCAAGGAAAGCAAAAGGTAAGGAAGATGCCAGATTACTACAGGAGTGTAAACTATGGATGGAAAATGTATGTTTTTTTAAATACAATATGCACTTGGATAAGGACCATGAATAATATTAGCTTACCGTGCATATTTATTAGAGCTGCTTACATATACAATATAACACTATCCTGAATGCCATTACCAGTAGGCAACTTTGGGCTAGTTATACTCATTAGACAACACTGCACTTTTATTTCATCTGAAAATCAACATTTGTGATTATGACTCAATATTTGTTCCGTGACAAAGGCGATTAGTAGCTCTATTACTAGTAGTATACATTATATTGAAATGACAAATAGTTGGTGATATTTAAGCATTTTAACCTCATTGGTTGCTTCCTCAGATAGCCTAATGTGATGGGTACCCATACAGATGTAAAGAGACTTGCCGTTTTCGGTGCCACGGTCACATGACCGTGGTGGTCACGGCACCGGAAAAGTAACACTGCGGGGGGCTCCATTCAGAAGCATGGACCCACCCTGCAGCATGATCCCAGCAAACACTGTTCTGGCTCCGAGAACAGTAAGTTTGGCTACAACTGTACATGAAGAAAAACCATGTGAGCTTTGAACGTTTGTAAAATGGAACTATATGTTGGTACAATAAAAAGCATTCAACTACCTATTTATTTCCCTATTTACTCTTTGTGAAGACTTATTTAGTGGCAACTATTGTAATGATTAAATCTGGCATCTTGGATGTGACACTTATAAAGTAGTTTGAAGTCCGAGCACTCTGGGGCAAGGATGCCTTACCTACCCAATGGATATTTTGTTTCGATCACTGGAGCCATAGTCTTGGGCTTATGCCCCATGTCCATCTTCTGTCCCTATCTTCATGCTGTTAAGGAGATAAGAGTATAACTTGTTTTCCTATCTTTTCCAACAATATAACTCATTTCATTTTCAATTTAAACTTTAAACAAGACTTTTATATAAATATAATGATTTGTAATAAAATCTCCCTTTTGGCAATCATAATAATTCTATTGAATATGTTCTATAATTAGAACTCCAGGCTCAACTGATCACAGTAGCCAAGGAATTTATTTCCTTCTGCTGAGATTATTGTAAAGTGCCCTGCCTCGGGAGTTTCAAATGAATTTGTAAGGCAACGCTTGTACACAATGCAATGTCCATATACTGCTCGTAAGAATCAATCTGCTGTGGTCATGCAGGCCAAACATTATGATTTCTGCACTGCATTTCTTTAAGCAGAAAAATATATATTTCAAGATTTTTGCCGGTAATAATCTTTATTGTAATTTGGCCCAAGGTATCCACTTACCAGCCATTTTAGGTTCTTATTCAGTACCCGCTGATTTTGCTTCCCCATTTTGAACGGAGCGGTACACTTCTCCAGCACTAGGAAGATGCATAGTTTATTGAACGAGGGAAAATCAACTGGGATTTAAGGTCAATAAATTTGCAATAATATTTGCCATTCGGAAACAATACTGACCAATTTACTAAGAAAGCACGACGGCGGTTCGTTTTTGGCCTAATTTGCACGCGGGTTTGGCGAAATGAAGGACATTTGCAGTAGTCATCACAATAGCAACAGTGCTACAATAGGGTCATGTAGTGATCATTATTACAGTAACCTTTGGCAGCAAATTGATTTAACCCCATGGATGCCGCAGGGGCTACCTGATGCATTGCAAACAAATGCCTTGCATGCCCCTGTGGGATAAAATGTAACCACCCTCCCCCTGCAACAACAAAATTAAACATAATAACAGCAATCCCCCAGGTATAACATAGTAACACATTCTTACATAATATTTGCCAATATTAATCAGTAGCCCAGCAGGGTATGTTAACTCCTTAGTAGACCTAGAGGCCTGCACAACTCCAGTCCTCGACAGCCGCAAACAGGGCAGGTTTTCAGGATATCCCTACTTCAGCACAGCTGGCTCAATTAGTGGCTCAGTATGACTGAGCCACTAATTGAGCCAGCTGTGCTGAAGTAGGGATATCCTGAAAACCTGGCCTGTTTGAAGCCCTGGAGGACTGACCTAGGGGATTGTTAACAATGGAGTTAATAATACAGTCCCCACTCTAACATCCCCAAGGCTAACTAACATTACCCCAGCATTGTGGCCTGTGATCCATTCCCGTGGTTAGGTACTCTAACAACAGGTGTTTTGGTAAAAGAGCTCACGCTTTAAAATAATATAATATAGCAAAACTTCCTGGTGGTGGGGCCTTGGTTTTGGTTCCCAGAGGATAATAAGGATAATTCCTCATATTCTGTTGTGGGAGCAGGAGGTAGCTGGAGGGCTTTAGAATGAATGTTTCACAGGTATACTTTTATGGGTTATTAATGCATCACAACTATAAATGAGTGGGATGTCACTTGTTCAATACAGAGAAAGTCGACAGTGCTGTTGCCAAATGCTCATGATTATAGGTGTCAATACAAGCTTTAGTCATAGGATGAATCAGGCTGGACAGATTAACCATTTCATTGATGACAGGGTTTGCAACATGCATTGCTGAAAGAATGATGTTGTATTATAAGAAATCACGGCTGCTGCAGTAAGTAACATTTTTCCAGTAAGCAGTCCAGACAAGCTATATGTTGTTCAGATTTTTATTTCTTGTCAGATCCTGCAGATTGCAATGGAAGTCATTGTTCAAGATTTTCTGGTTATGTTTTACTGAAATATCTGTCAAAAGCTAACCAAAAAAATAAAAATCAAATCTTTTCAACGAAGTCAAATGCATATGAATGCTTTAAAACCAGTTTATTCCACGTAATATTCACATTAGTTTCACATGATCATGTACTCTTTCAGAGTGGACTATGTATCAGCTCGGATGTAATGCAAATAAACATCCTCATATGTTCCTATCCTGCTTTTTTTGTGGCTTTCAGTTTGTTCAAATGTATTATGAATATTGCAGTTATTTCAACATAAAGAAGGGTTGAGACAAAAACAATCATGTTTTGCAATGACTTCTTATAATAAAAAAAATACAAAGGTTGGAGTGAAATCTAACGAGTTGAAACTGTTTTTAATTTAAGAGTGTACTGTCAATATTAGACACATGGGGAAGCGGGGATATGCTGAATTGCTAACTACCTTGCAGTACTTACATATCAGACAGTAATTGCAGATTCCAAAATAGTATCAGCAAATAAAAATATCCCTTGTGAGCATATTCCTGTCTCAGACAGGTCTGCAACCCTGTTATTTACCATTATCTCTTAGCTTCCACAGCATTCCACTCAATGCTTCCACTGCAGCCAGGAATTCAGGGTAATGACATGCAGTCATAGTATTATTAACCTGGGTTAAAGGGTTCCCCAAAAGCTGCTCCCCTCTGCACAGAACCAGCATGTTACGGGGTTCATATCTGCGTTTTCTACTGCTATGTGTTTCGTCAACCCCACCCACTGGAATGTTAATGACCCAGGAGGACAAAGGACTTTGAAACCACAGCTGCATTCAATCTGAACCCCTTCAGTCTACATCTGCATCACCCCAAACGCGGACAGCCTTTGACACCGCCGAAGGGCAGCCAAAGGGTGTGAGCCGTTCACAGATGTTTGGTTATGTTAAAGCTGCTCTATTTCAATCTGAAACTCACCAGCCCATTTATCCCCTGCACACAATTTTCCAACTCCAACTGTCCATGAAATGTCTGTGAATTTAATTTATAACTCCTGTTCATTTAATATAACCATGTATTGTTATCATAGCTCTGTGGCCAGGACATACTTGAAAATGAGAGGTAACACTCAATGTATTACTTCCTGGTAAAACATTTAATAAATAAACACACGTAGAAAGTTATGTATATCTTTATATAGCGCCATTTATGTACATAGCGCTCCAAAGCATTAATACACGTGACACAATAATATAACAGTGTTAAAAGCACTTCAGAAATGAGAGTAACAATAGGAAAGGGAGTCCCTGTCCCAAAGAGCTTACAATCTAAATCTTTGCTAAACATCACCAGGACACATGCCTGATTTAGTTCTTGAACAATTAACTCCTAAGAGTAAGCATAAGCAGCCATTTTGAAACACGCTGGTTCCCAGCTACCCCAACTGTCTCCCAAAGCTATGAAAAGCTTTCAAATACATTTGCAAAATCATTATTTTTATTTGTCCCCACAAGCTTTATATGGAGCTGTCCTACTGAGCAGATTTGTATATCACCAAATATCACACAAACTTAAATCCCTTAGTCCAAACATAAAAATCAACACAAGAAACTCCCATCCCCAACTAATTCCAACCTGCTTACCTCAGGCTTAGAGCCACTAATGCGTGTATATATAAATAACTGAGTTATTTATATTTGTATACATGTTTCTTGTATAATAAAGGTTTTATTCTTACATGCTAAACATATTTATCATATTGTACATAACTATTATATACTATAATAAATATCAAAGTAATATAAATAATTCTTAGATTTGTACATGGGCAGTGAAGGATTACAACATAAACTATTAACATTATTGTATTCTGCATGGTGACATGCTATCTACTATTAGTACATACATATACTATGAATAAATTACTCATGTTAACCACAATGGAGGGACTTGTTTTACAGGAGTTATTTCTGCATACGATTAGTCCAGTCAACATGTTTAACATATGGAAAATAACACCCGTTCTGGATTGATTTATTGTCGTTTGCTGAATTTGGGACTTTTACGTTGGGTGGATGCATCGACAACTTATTCCAGTGTTGTAAGAGTGTTGTAAGAGTGTTTGTTAATCACGTGTAACGCACTTTACCCCCCTCCCCCTGGGAGATATGGTGGCTTCGGTGTATGTGGTACATTACCTGCGGTTCACAGGAGGCCTGAACATCCGCTGTTGGGAGCCTGGGGTGTTTGCCTGATCCGTCTGACAGCACCTCCACCTGTACGGGATCCTACTATGTTGGAGAGCCCTTTACTGCATGCATCATAAGAACATTAACGATAATAACCGTACCACAAAGGCCTCGCAGGGCCGTTACCCCACACCGTGCCCCCAACACCGTGTCCAGACCCCGGTGGGGTTTACACCAAAATACTGAGGTGCCCCTGGGCACCCAACCAACCTGGTGTCCACAGAGTCAACCCATCCAAAGTGTGTGTGACAGCCCTGCCCACACCTGCGTGTTACTGTTGGTGCACTTGTGGAATGTTGGTATACCTTGTATCACTGACTGAAGATAAGGAATCCGCTGATCCAGCGACGTTGTCCGCCATAGCATCCGCCTCCACGTGGGGTGAATTCCGGCATGGATAACACCATGAAGGTAGTCTCTGTGCCTTGCGGTGGTGGTCTGGACCCAGACCACAACTACTGCGCAGCGTCCTTCTGTGTCCCATTACACTCTGAATGCTAAATGGGGCAGTGTCCCTGTCTAAGTGTCTGTCCCTGTAGCAGCCACAAACTGAACAGAGGAATCGGAGCCTAGCTGGGGCCTAACGGGGTCTCTGGCCTAGTGCAGGGGCTGACTGAAACCCTGCACCTACACCCTTACCCCTGATGTCCCAGCTACGACTGGCCGGCGTGTCCCAGCGCGAGAAATGTATCTTCTTCTGTCAGGGGAAAGGCAACAGCCCTATTGGCTGTTTGGCTACCTGTGACCTATCCAGCCTCCGTGCATGATGGGACTTGAAGTCCCCGCAGAGCCCTCTGCTGCAATGGCCGCTTCACCTACAGCCCTACTGCGCATGCGTGAGACTCCTCAAATGGCTGCCGCGCTGGTATGCTCAATGCGCATGCGCATCCACCTCAACATGACAGCGCCCTGTAACTCAGTCGCCTCCCTGATGCTACCGCAACGCTCCTGCACTCCTCACCGCAACTCCCGGCATACCGGGCATCTGTCAGCACCCTCTGATGGCACCCACAGCCGCGGAGGTAAGGGAGGGCCAACGGGACAAAGGGGAGTCCAGAGGGGGAACCTGGGCTATACAAGTATAAACAGGCTCATTATATATTTATACACAAATGACGACTGTTTCTTACCTGCTAATGTATATGTGAGCTACTGTAAGTGAGCAGGAAATAGTTTTTCCTTTTGTAAGCTGCATCACTGTGAATATTAAGTCCTTTTAATTTATTACATTGATCTGATAACTGATGATGAAAATGAATTCTTTTTTTATGTATCAGAGTTAACTATCCAAAAACAGCAAGTTGCTATTTATACACATATTATTGACACGATCCTTCCCTGCAACAGTTTCACACTCCTTTGATTTTACTAAGCAGGATACAGATAATACTTCCAACACAGCATGCCGGGTTTGTTTTTTTAGACATGTTGATTTCTTGCCAGTGTTTCCCTTCAGGCGATTTAAATACCCACATTTGCTTCACAGTAGAATTGCATCAGGCCTCCATTCAGACAAGATGTATTACATTGATAAGACACAACAGGTGATTTTATCTGTAAACGTGTTTACAAAAAACAAACACGTTTCATATGCATATTTGAAACAGTGTTTTTCTAATTTTGCTAACTCCCTGAGCTAACAGTGTTGCTATTCTATTAGACACCTTCACGTGAATGGGCTGTTAGGGGGTTTTATGGATTAGCATCACTTCGTAACTGAGCCTTAAGGGCTGCCACATTTAAGTTTTTATAATACGGGACGCTGAAATCCAGTATGAAAGTGTGATGTTATAATGAGCAATGAATGATTTACAAATGCTTCCAGCTGAATGGTATCTCCCATATTCGTTGGTTTGTATAATTTCTGCGCATGGTCGGTTGGGGAAAGACACGCACTGAACGAACAAGTAGTGGTGGAAGAAAGAGTAACGCCTATAAGGGTGGGTATCATGGTATTATGAGATGACCAGGCAGTGTCCTAACTTTATTATTTGAATAATTTAGTAAGGCAACTTCTATCGGAAAAGGTAACTATTACACATAAGTAGAAATCTATTCCTTTTTTTATAACCGATTTCATTACAATAATTTTAAGTTCAGGCATTTCATGTTAAGGCATTAAAATAGGGGACAATTATGCTTCCCGACAGACCTTTCTGGGACAATGGGACAAATCAATGCAATAAGGGATAATCCCATATATAGGGGACGTCTGGCAACCCTACCGTTAACATGCCACTGCCATTGTTCACCTTGGTGCTTTGAGGGACAGTTCCCTAAAAATATGGACTGGTTCTGTACTTGCCGTTTTCCAACTTTGCCCATTTTGTTGGGCGGAATACGTTACTGTCAATGAAAGTAGCAGAATGTATGTCAGAAATGTTACTACTTCTGCTACAAAGAACACTTATCCTAGAAACTGATGATTTGGGATTAAAAAAAAAATGAACACTAGTTTTAATAGCAGTAAATATCCAAAATAATTAAGTAAAACACATTTCCTTCTTGAATACTTTACTGAAAATCTTCCATAGATGGGTTACAAACTGCATTAAATGACCACAGTAAATAGCAAGAGGTTGCATTCCAGGATTGACAACAAAACCAGAAGTCTGTAACGGTTTCATAAACCAGAGAATGTTCTGGGTTTGCAATAATCATGCTCGGTCCATTTTCTGATAAAATATGATTTACCCTTCTCACACGTCATTAGCGAATACTTATATTTTGGTTCTGAACTCATCAGCAACTGAAATTCCATTGTAGGTACTCAAGAGTCAAAACACACAAACCCACCTACAACAATCAATGTAATGGCTGAAAATGCCATACTAAAAACAAACAATGAATTGCATTTCTTTGTGGTCTCGGAGTAGGGAAAGTGGAGTTACACTTTTAAAAGGTAATTTACTAACTTGACACACTTGAGATATTTCTGATAATTAAAGGCCATATTTATTTTCCAGTCCCATCATAAGACAATTAGATTGCAACCCCTCAGGAGTAAGGTTTCATGCATCCTATCTACACAACTACACCAATCTCTAAGCACACTATACTGTAGGTCCAATCTAATAATACATTATTTATGATGCGGCCTATTGATTAATATGGATTCTAATTTAAAGCCTTACTCTTTAAGTCATCTTCTCTCTAAATCTAAATCTTTATCTCTAAATCTAAATAATACTGAAATATGTTTGGCACAAGTATGTGTATAAGCCACTAGACAAAGGGTAAAATAAGAGCTATTTTGTGGACATAATCCAGCGAATACCAATTAGACTGCAATTAAAAAACAAACAAAAACAAAAAAACATCGATGCGACGCTCTGTATCAAGGCTTTAATATCCTTCTGCTTTGAAAGTTTAAAACCTTGAACGAAATCAATGACACAAAACATCAATAAGGGCCAGACATGCGGGGTCCATTTCTAAGACACCCAGTGAGTACTGGCACTGGGATACCTGTGATTTAGATGCCTACAGGGATTAACAAATTCTACGCCTGCTGAGTAATCAACACTGCTGATTTAAGGTGAAAGGCTCCTGGTCCATCAACACAATGTTACCACAGGACAGTCACGTGATTCCCGAAATGCAAGTAATGTCCAACAAATTACTTTACACACGTTCATTTTGGAGTACACAGAAAAATAGGAATATTGCATTACAGTAGAGAGAGTTTTCTTTGTTTCTCCACTAGTACATCAATGATTATTTTTCTTCTAAAAGTCTTTTTTTTTTTTTTTTTTTTAATTAATTGGCAGGGCACATCAAAATAATGTTAATTTGCAAAAACGTATTTTAAAGATAAATTATCCAGCTTTAGGGCCACTGAAATCTGTGTGGATCTTTCAGTCTGTAAGCATACTCCGGTAATAAACGGATTTAAATTGTATCTGATCTCCGAAGATATGTTGAATTATTCTGTAACTATTCATTCTGATGGTGATTTACCTCCTTTAGCACTTGCAGATTTTGAATCTTAAGCTAACATTTATATTTAGTTGCTGTCAGCTGTAAATTTGACACACAGTACTTGCATGGACATTACAGATGCCAAGAATTTCCTGATTCACACATTACTTGAACTCCAACTATTCTTCTTTTAAAAACGTATCTCCCTATTATGTGAAATCATTTGTTTCCAACACACATTTATGCAGCGCTATGTCATAATAAGACATGTCTATCAGTTGTTGCACCACAAAATCACTTTGTTGGTTATCAGTATTACTATTCGTATTACTTTATACTACCGAGTAGCATTCTTATGATTGTTATTGAATACCTGACTAAGGAACCTGATACTGGAATATTTATTTAGCCTGTTACTGGAGTATTTATTTAGCAACACATTTCAGGTGGTGCTGTTCACCTATTAATTTAAAGGAGTTGCATTTTGTATACATCTTCACTATTCCACTGAGGTGGCTTGACAAAGCAATTTAATAAATAAATGGTTAACCATTGGATTTTAAATTCAAACTAACAGAGTTTGAGGTGTGTACCCCTATCTTTTTTATTTACATACTTCGTTTCAGTTTATTTGAAAAGAAACAGTGATTTATGTTACAGGAAATCTGCTGCTTTGGGTTTTCAGAGCATTCATATGTACTGTATATATTAATTGTGCCAATGGCCTACACATTAAGATTTTTTTTAAATAGGCACAGAACCTCTTTGTTATGGCTCTTCAACCAGCGCATGCTAAAAAAATTAAAAGTAATACCGTAGCCTTTATTTTAAGATGAAACCCATGATGAGTGTGTCAGCTGTTTGCCATGCATAGCAGAGAAAAAAAGACAAAAAAATAGTCCGGCGCCTAAAACAAGTCCAAAGTATAATGTGGAAAAACCTTACCATATACAATGTCCAGTCCTGTTGAATTAGGGGTTTTCAGATTGATCTTGAAGGTTGTCTCACAATATGTAGAGAGAAAAAACAGAGACCAATCATAGTGTACAACTATAAAACTGTTGATGGGACAAAACAGACCAGACAAACAAACACTAAACACCAAACAGACCAACTGACACTACCACTGAACTAAACAACACCTACTGATGAGCCAAAAACGGACTAATTTAATAAAATACACTTAAAAATTAATTATATCATACTCAGGGAGTGATCACGTGAGAACTCTGTTCCGGTAGGGGAACAATTGAAAACCTACTTACAACAAGCAGGATTTAGAAGGCATGGTTGGTAAACTCTTTCCCATAGGCGGATATCAAAACCGGGACATTCGTTTTTCCTTCCCCAGATGGCCAGTCCCACCGTCGCATGCACCGTCGCTCTGGTGAGTCACTGTTTATGACACCGGCTTGGTCAAGCCTCACAACTCTGCCAACACTCAAAAGTCCTGTGTACTAATCGCGAGCGTTTCCTTGGTTGCGAGCGCACATGCGGAAGTGTGACTCACTTGCCGCTTCACTCTGCACAGTCCGTTCGGCACTCCACAGATTCTGCAGTTTCTCCAACCCGGAAGGGCATTGCAGTCCTCTGTGTTGGAGAAGGTACTGTCCGGCACATCATCACCTCCGTCGGATCCTGAAGGGAGTAAGGTGGAAGTTCCTCACCACTCCGCAGACTCCTGGGGATCGCTGGACTCTCTAGACCAGCCGCAGGTACGTTCGTCACGTCGTTGGGAACCGTCACGGCCGTGGCGCTCTCCCGCTGCTCAGGCCGCACCAGCGCTCGCTGTGATGTCATTGTTGGTGTCAGACTCTGCTATTGCTCAGCACCGCAGGTGAGTGGTTCATTCACAGCATCGGTAAATGGGTACGCCGGCTGGCGCAACGCCATGGACACTCAGCCGCTGCTGCCATCCGATGAGGGTAGGGACACCACCATGGGGGAAAGGTACCGGAGCATCTCGGAGTCATCAGCAGCTGTCAGCAGGCAGCGGTCCCGCTCCTGCACAACCAATGGCAGTGGCCCCTCCTCACCCCGGGTAGTCACCTTACCCAGTAGTTCTGGAATCGGTTCCGGCCCTGAAACCAGGGCCCACGGGCCCACTGGAACATCCGCTCCCAAGGCCTCAGTCTTGGCCGCATCTTTGTCTTTGAAGGCCGCTGGGTGCATGTGAGGATCCGTGAGTCTCGCCGGGCTCCCTACTTACCCAGGTCCACAATCGGGTGCTCCGCTTCCCCCGCCTCCTGCAACGCGTCATCTGGGCCACTAACCAACAGCTGCTGCACAACTGGTGCATGCGCATCACATGTGGAGATAAATACACAATCTCCTGGACTCGCCTCCAGGTTGCGCCCGCACGGTGACGCCATCGGCACGAATGTTCCACGTCATCAATCCGCATCAGCAAACCTTACCACACCTGTCTCCTGCATCTTAGCGGCCAATCACAGCAGGCGCTGCTGTTGCGCCCCCACTCTGCTTCTCTCTCATTGGTGCCTGTCTCCTTAATATTCTCAGCCGTCACACTAGCAATTTGGCTGAGCATAAACCTTTGTTGTTGCGAAGTTTTCACTACTACCCTTGCCTCCAGTCTTGCCTTGCTCCTCGGTTCCTAGCTCTCTGTTCTTGACCTCGGCTCTCTTTCTGGACTCCCCTCTTCTATACTCATGACCCCGGCTACCAACGACGATCCGCACCTTTCCAACCCCGTCCTCGGCAAAGTACCACGACGATCCGCATCTCTCCAATCATGACCACGGCTAAAGTACCTGAAACGATCCGCACCTCTCCAACCCAGAACTCGGCAAGTATCTTTGACTATCCTTACTTCTCCAAACCCGAAACACCAACCTCGACCAATCTACACTCCAGATGCGCCCCCACAGCTGTAGGTGGCGTTATATATTCCCACCTAAGCCTCGCGGTTACGCCTTGTTTGTAATGAGCACTCTGTTACAGCGCAGCAGCGCTTGTTTAAAAAAGTAGCCCCACATTTAGGGCAGGTGGCTGTAAAGCCGACATCCCTCCGGGGAAGTTACACTGCGGGCAGATGCACTTCAAGAAGTGCTCCCCGCCTACCTCCACTACCAGGAAGCCTCCCGGTACCGGAGAAAAGTGCAGCTACAGACTATGATCAGATATAGTGGAGTAGCACAAGTTAGAAGCTCTGGCTCCTTGCTGTCCACGAGGAACTGAAGGTGCGGCAGCTCACATCCAGCTCCACCCATCAGTGATGACAATCTGGGGGGTTGTATTAGTGCCTCATCCCCCTGGTGGAAAGAGGAGCACTGGTTCAATAGAGAAAAGAGTGGCCACAGCTTTCCCACTGAGTCACTCTCAGTACGTGGGCACGGCTCAAACTTCCGCACCGAGCCCTTGCAACCTTTGCAGAAAAGAGCTTGCAATTTTTGCAGATAAAACACGCAGTCCCTGTTTTCGGCAGGAACCACCATTTTGGATGGCAAAATATATCAGGTTGATCTCTTTGCAGTGGAACCACCATTTTGAGCCAAATAAAGTGCATTGATGCGCGGTTCCCAATTTTTGCAGGCACCCACTCTCAAACTACTGCAACACTTGGATAGCTGATTATATACCCCAGGCATGGCAAAACTCCCTCCAGTATGCTGCACACGATAATAGTCCAAATTCAGAGTACTCTGTGGCTCCCTGTGCACCAGTTGCTAGTAGTACAGTGGTAGTTCCTCAAGCAGAGGTTCTTGGTACCCCTCCTCACACACTACCCAGCAGTACCTTAACACCACCCTGTTTGGCCCTGACACTGCAGTCGCTTTCCAGAAGTTTTTGGACCCCTGGCAACCAAAACACCCACTCCAGGCGTCCGACACGTATCAGTCCTCAGGGTGACTTAGAACCATAGCAATCTGCTTCCAAACAGTTTACCCTTTAGATCAGCACAGGCTGCAGCTCCTTGGCGGGGAAGTTAGGCCCCTGTTATGGTAGGCAGGAGTCCCCTAGAACTACACCTGGCCTCCCATCATTCCTCATTACTCATTTTGGAAGCATACCTTCTTTCCGTTCTGCTTAGCTGAAAACCTGTCCTGTTGAGCATCTCAGCAGCATATAAAATATACTCCTGCCTCGTGAGTGCAATCTAACAAGAGGGGTCTTTATTCTTCTCAACATATAACAGCATACACTGGACAGCAATACCCCTCTCTGGCCCTTCAACTTCTGGATGGTCCCTACACTCACACCCCTGGCCTAGGGCACCAAGGGCGGTCCAAACTCTTCCCTTACTCACTATTAGAGTTAGAGGTATGGTACTCATCCCCACTCCCCAAGGAGAGGGGATAGAATGTGCCAGAGCCCTCAACACCTCTGTGTGATACCAGTCTCTCTCAAGGGGAGACAACTCACTAAATGTAGTAATGCAGCCCCTTAAGTACCAAAGAGGAGGGTCCAAGGTCTGAGACCCTTATTGGTCAGAACGTAGGCCTTAGCCAACCTCCTCCCCTGTCACTCAAGGAAGCTGCTTGCTGGTGGGGAAAACCCTGGATTGTTCCTGACACTGCCTGTACTGTTACCAGGGCCTGTGTGTCAGGGAGGACAGATTAGTAGCCAAAACAGGCATGGCAACATATACAGTTGTGTGAAAAAGAAAGTACACCCTCTTTGAATTCTACGGTTTTACATATCAGGACAAAATAACAATAATCTGTTCCTTAGCAGATCTAAAAATTAGGTAAATAAAACATCAGATGAACAACAACACATGACATATTACACAGTGTCATGATTTATTTAACAAAAATAAAGCCAAAATGGAGAAGCTATGTGTGAAAAACTAAGTACATCCTTACTGCTTCCATAGGACAGACAGGTGCTGCTAATCAAATGCCCTTGATTAATTGATCATCAGCAAGTATGACCACCTCTATAAAAGCCGAAGTTTTAGCAATTTGCTGGTCTGGAGCATTCAGGTGTGTGTTAACACAATGCCAAGGAGGAAAGACATCAGCAATGAACTTAGAGAAGCAATTGTTGCTGCCCATCAATCTGGGAAGGGTTATAAGGCAATTTCCAAACAATTTAAAGTCCATCATTCTACAGTAAGAAGGATTATTCAAAAGTGGAAAACATTCAAGACAGTTGCCAATCTTCCCAGAAGTGGATGTTCCAGCAAATTCACCCCAAGGTCAGACCGTGCAATGCTCAGAGAAATTGCAAAAACCAAGAGTTACATCTCAGACTCTACAGGCTTCAGTTAGCATGTTAAATGTTAAAGTTCATGACAGTACAATAAGAAAAAGACTGAACAAGTATGGTTTGTTTTGAAGGGTTGCCAAGAGAAAGCCTCTTCTCTCTAAAAAGAACATGGCAGCACGGCTTAGATTTGCAAAGCTGCATTTGAACAAACCACAAGACTTCAGGAACAATGGCCTTTGGACAGGCGAGACCAAAGTGGAGATGTTTGGCCATAATGCACAGCGCCACGTTTGGCGAAAACCAAACACAGCATATCAGCACAAACACCTCATACCAACTGTCAAGCATGGTGGTTGAGGGGTGATGATTTGGGCTCGACCATGAACTCCTCTGTATACCAAAGTATTCTAGAGTCAAATGTTAGGCCATCTGTCCGACAGCTAAAGCTTGGCACGAATTGCGTCATGCAACAGGACAATGATCCCAATCACACCAGCAAATCTACAACAGAATGGCTGAAAAAGAAAAGAATCAAGGTGTTGCAATGGCCCAGTCAAAGTCCAGACCTCAACCCGATTAAAATGCTGTGGCTGGACCTTAAGAGAGCTGTGCATAAATAAATGCCCACAAACCTCAATGAACTGAAGCAACGTTGTAAAGAAGAGTGGGCCAAAATTCCTCTACAACGATGTGAGAGACTGATAAAGTCATACAGAACACGATTACTTCAAGTTATTGCTGCTAAAGATGGTTCTACACGCTATTGAATCATAAGGTATAATTCGTTTTTCACACATGGCTTCTCCATTTTGGCTTTATTTTTGTTAAATAAATCATGACACGGTGTAAGATGTCATGTGTTGTTGTTCATCCGAGGTTGTATTTACCTAATTTTTAGACCTGCTAAGGAACAGATGATTGTTATTATGTCCTGATATGTAAAACCATGGAATTCAGAGGGTGTACTTTATTTTTCACACAACTGTATATATATATATATATATATATATATATATATATATATATATATATATATCTTAAACATTAAAACATTGTTGACAACATGATTATGCTGGATATTGGCTTTGACACCATTCTCTCAAAATAAATACAGACCCATTTTGTAAGTAGTAAAATAAATCATAAGTATGATCTCAGTAGTAACTTTTCAGCCTATGCATGCACATTTGCATGATACATTTTAGAAGGACACAAATGGATTTGCGCAGATTTCCAAAGTGACAAAGTTAATTTCAATGTTTGTGTAGGGGACACCACTAATAAAGGTTTGCACTGTAAAAGTCTGATTTTTTTTTGTGTGCAAATTGTGCAAGATATTTGGAAAACACCCTTACAATGGCCGTAGAATATCGCACAGATTAAAAGAAAAGAGGCAATGCTGTTACTATAGTAGCCGAATATAGATTCCTTTCATTATATGTATTGATGACAAAATCCATATAAAATAATTTCACTATATTCACTGGAATGAATCAGCTATTATTATCCCATTGTTATGTCACATGAAGGTAATCCAGCTCCTTATGCCTTTAGAAAAACTGACAATGCTTTAAATGTTCATTTATCACATTGTGAAATCTTTGTGCGACTAATTCCCTGCTCTGAGGCATCTGGAACAGCCATAAACATACCCAGCTAGTTTGATAGAGCTTTGAAGTGCTTAGTTCTCCTAACTCACAGGATTGTTTTTGTTCCACACCTGCACATCTCTATACCGCCAGCCTTATGTCTCAGGTTTACTTCCTATGGCCATATAAGGTGTGGGTATGAATACAGTGACTAGGAAACTACAGGGAAATCAAACAGAACTTGGGGAATTTTTCTTTCGGATGATTGGGGCAGATGCAAACGCTGCAAATTTTGGCACCAAGCATTAATAGCTCGGCTTTATTTAGAAGTTTTCAATCTAGAGAGCACAGAGGGGAAACGGGTATAAATGCCAACGGGATCAAATAACAAACAAATCTAGGAGTATCCTAACACAGTGGAAAGGCACATTTTTTTTGTGTAAATATGGAAACGTATAGAGATTTTACCAGAGTAACTGTTACTTTTATCTAATTAAGAGGAGGCAAGTGTTTATTGGTCTTGTTCATATCACCTGCCTTTTTTTCTTAACCCGTTTACAATGCCTTGCAGGGCCATGTGGCAGCGAAAGAGTTTGTCTTCTTCATTCCGTTTCAACATTTGAATGACTGGGGGGGGAATATTCCTTTGCAGGGTCGGATGCCAAGAAAGTTGTTTAATTATTTGGTTAGTATAGGAATCCATTCACTCTTTCCTCTTTAGCTGCAGTCTTTAAAAGTGCAGTCCTACGCAGAACACAACTAAACTAGCATGTTTAGGTTAAAACTAGGTGACGGATGCCCCTGTGATAATAATTTTTAAAAAAATACACAAAACCAAGCATTTTAAACAATTTTTCAATAAATGTTATTGTTTTTATTCACAAAGGGGTGTTAAATTAGGGAGAAGGGGCCAATCTTTTGTAGCCCAGCACGAGTCAGATTTATGTATGCTCACAGGTCAGCCTCACTCATCCTAATTTTTAAGATACATGTCCAGTACAAATATTCAAAATTTACCGAAAAAAAAGAAATTCAATCGAGTTTTTTTTTTTTTTTTTAAAAGGAAAACATAAATGACCTCCAGTTGTTTAAAACAGGTCATCGGTTTAATTTTATTACTGTCATTATTTCAATTAGATCACCCCCAGGGCGGCACCTGAAAGCATAATTTTCCTTTGATATTTTTCATCCCCAAATTTGGCTCATACATTTACAGGTAAACAATATCCCTGAAAGGTGCATGTTGTACCAAAATGTTGGACGCTTTTGCATTTATTTTAAGTCACTACATTGATTATGACTTGACTTTTTAAACTTGATTTCTGTGGTGTGCTTGACTTTTGATATGTTAACAAAAAGTCCCACTGCATAGTACAGCCTCCAACACGCACTCACATTCCATATACATTAATTGATGATGGTGCTGTTATAGCATGAAACAAGATTTGTCAAATGAAATACAAGGCATTCAAAAATATTTATGTCAATGCTAAGAGATGGGAAGCATCTGATTTATGGATCAGATTTGTGTCTTAAAACGGATTGTTCAAGAAATGTCATACATTTTGCATGCATAACACTTATAAATGTGAAGTGGCCATCGGTCTGTACAGTGTATAACACATTAAAAAAAAATGTTAAATAAAACTCCTCAGACAATTGCTTACAAAAATATTCAGAAATCACAAACATTAATATAGTATGCCGTAAGTGGAAAAAAATGACATACGCCTGTGATGCGAAGCAAGGGTAGTGTTACTGACAAAACATTACTTTCTCAGCCTTATATTTTATCACAAACACACGGTCAGAACAATGCTAATACTAAAAGTTGAAAGGAAAATTATTATTTTAATTTACATATATAAATTATGTAGGGGTGTCCTGGTTTCCTTCTCACCTTCGCCGCAGGGCGCATCCTGAGGTGGTGTGTATTGAGGGAGCGGTCGGAGGTTCCGCGGCGGCCCAGTAGCACAGGGCGCCGCCATGTTTGTTGGGCATTGCGCAATAGTCAGGTGCGACGGCCCGGAGCGGAGTTCGCACATGCGCAGTGTAACGCGCGCGAATGGCTGGCCAATCACCAGGAGGCTCCACAGTAAACTACTGGTCCCATGAGCCTCAGCAGCACCACCTGACACCAGGGAACGAATAGGAGTGCAGGGACCGGTGGCAGGCAGGAAAGCGTGGGGGAGACCACGCTAGCCAGAGGGCACCGGAGGAGCAAGGGGAATGGTTGTGTGTGCAGGGGGTCAGTGACCCACCTGCATAGGCCAGATTTCCCCTCAGGCCCAGTGCAGACCCTGAGTCACTATAAGCTTGTGGTGCTGCAGGGAACGCCCTGTAGAGATAGACACCTATTCCCTTACTGTAGTAACAGATAGGGACACAGTGTCGCAGAGCTGCGGTGTGAGTGAACAGTGGTTTGGGTTCAAGCTACTGGACATCACCAACTCGTGAGAGACTGCGCTGGATCGGCGGATCCTTTTTGAAGTCTGTTGCCGGCTGCAGGAGTATCCGAAAGGTATTTAATAAGTGCACCAA
This sequence comes from Ascaphus truei, assembly GCF_040206685.1. Lineage (NCBI taxonomy): Eukaryota > Metazoa > Chordata > Amphibia > Anura > Ascaphidae > Ascaphus > Ascaphus truei. The sequence continues at coordinate 275,463,057 of NC_134485.1, read as the reverse complement.
CACCGGTACCATCAGGCGCTGATCTCGCCTTGGGGGAGGACTCTTTGGGTACACTGGGTTGAGTGACCATGGGGCTGCGCATATATATATTGGACATGGCGTGGGGTGCACGCGGTGGTGGGGAAAGTGACATTACTCTATAGGAGAGTGGCCGAGCCACAGATATATGTTGTTGCATGTCAGCCATTCATATATGTTATTATAAGTGTATTATCATTAACAGGTATAAGATAAGGTTCTGCCATTACGTATTAGTAAACGGTTATCAAGTGGAAGTGTGTTATCATTATTCTTACCTAGGGGAATCTCACTTATTGGGGATCCTGGGTAATTGGAGGCGCTGCCAAGACCCTAATATTACCCCAGGCTCCCAGTTAGCGGAGGCCCAGATCTCGCTGAGCCAACAGGTACATGCAGCACTAGTAGTCGCTCTAGATCAGCAGGAAAGAGGGCTACAATTAAACGGCAGTATTTGACCACTGATAATATAGCTATGAATATGGAACAATTACAGCAAAATAGGTTCAGCTACTCTTCTTTATAGAAGTATTCTTCAGACGAGATGATTCTTCTTCAATACCAACAGGACGAGCAACACCAATAAAGTGCATTCATTACAGAACACAATGTACAATGATTCTCAGTACAGTCCTTTCAGATCAACACATTCTATAAATTAATTTATCTGCATAATTGCTCAGCATAGGTGTTTTACAAATATTGACTTTGTTGGGATATATATAGGTGCGAGACATACTTAGTGCAGGTATTTCCACACACTTGCAATGAGATGTCTCAGCAAGGGCTTGTGAATGCAGACAATGCTGCCATACCTGAAGTGCACCATACCTAAACAAGCAGTCCCTCCTAAGAGCAAAGTAAACCAAGGGCACTGGCATGTTTAATGTGTTAAGTGTAGGTGATTGACACAGCTTAAAAAATAAAATAAATCTGGGAAGAATTTAACAATATCTTGTAAAACTGTCAGTGTCTCTTTAGTAATTAAATGCTTTAACTTGTTTTATCTTTTTTTTGAGATACCCTTACAAACTTCCGCATGAACATGTAAGTAGCTGCTCCAGACCTTTTCCCTTTTGTATTTTTATTTAACCCCTCAAGTTGGGCCTCACATAGTACTTACTGACCTAAAAATCACACTGTAGCGCTGTATAACAGTTATCACGTAGGGAGGGGGACTCTAAGATTGGGGAAGTTCATAAGGTCCTGGTTAGTTTAGAGAAAGTTATCCTCGTGAAGTTACAATGGGGAGGTGCTGTTGTTCCAATCTTGGGTGGGATTTGTCCCAACAAATCCAATAATCTCTCTGGGGTAACTGGTTTGTCCCTCACGGGTTACCGCTCTAGATAGGGCCTATGTGAAGGTTGCTAAACTCTGGAGATAAGTGAGCACCATTGGAATAAGAGCCTGATTAAGCGTAGTTTTACAAAATAAATACATTATAAAATGACACTGTATTCAATCTTTATCCATGCCAAGTGTAGAGAGGCATATATTTATTTTTACAGTTGGGTAGTTTTCCAGTGCTTCTCTACTGCTGAAGCACTTCTTTATGTACAACATTTGCAACATTCTGTTAGCTTTACGGGTGATCTATCGATTGTGTAAGTGTGACATCGAAAAAAATGTATACAAGTCCATATTCACTTTACTTTATTCAATTTGTAATGCATTTTTAGTGATACAGTATAACCTACCAGATCTACCAAAATAAAAGAATTTGTCTAGGTTTATATTAGGAATGATCGCTATTGTGGCTTGAACATTGCTAGCACCAAAAATTCCAACATTTCTTCAGAACTCAGGTACAAACACAGTCACAGTCTATATATTTTTAATGGCTAGCTTTCCTACCTTAGTAAAGACATTAACATTTGTTTCCATGAGATCACATTAATGTCATACATCCTTATACTCCATTAAAGGAGCAATCCATGGTGTTTTTTTCTTAATCAAGGATTGAAGCAGTAGTATCAAGAGCTGAACCGCATTAAGTTCAGCTTTGGGGACTCCCTGCATCCAGAAATACTCAACTCTGAAGGGGATGCCAGTATCTCCCGCAGTTTAAAGTCCCTGGGCCCATGGGCCACCAGGTCACAGCTTCCTATTGGCCTACAGGGCATGGGAGCTTTGAAAATAATGTAAACCCTGGGATGGAAACTGGCACCCACTACAGAGGTAAGTACCTCCAGAACCAGGTGGTCCCGGACCTGAAATAAAAAGGAGTCTAGCTCCGTAGACCGTCTGCTTCAATCCTTTATAAAAAAAACACGATGAACCCCCAACCCCTCCCCCCCCCCCACAAAGCGGCCTGGATTGCCTTTTTAAGGCTTGAGCATTGCTTTACAATGCGTGGCTGACCCTCTGGCACAAAAAGGGTTAATTGCTTTGCTGTGCCCTACAGCACTCAAACACTCAAAAAAAAGTTACGAAAAATTATTCATTTTTAATTTAAGGCACGTCCAGGCAAAAATACAAACATGTTTAATGAAAGTAAAAATACTGATGGCTAAAGACTAAACACTGCATAGCAAATCTGTTAAATCAAGTTGTTTGCATGAAAATGCAGGGATCGGAAATACAGCAAGATGTATATTCATAATGTACTGAATGCCCATTCGGATAAAAACATTGGTAGGAAAGTAATATTACATCAACATTGCTAACCATTTCAGTGCTGGAGGAGCTTTTAACATATTGTACAACAATATGTATTTATATGTACACAACAAGGAGATACAGTCCCCTTCAGCACTAAAGAACATACAGTAGACAACATACACACATTTTCTGTGTGTGTCTTTGGAGTGCATATATAAATAGCACAGAATTATGATTGCAAATTCAGCTGACATTTTTGTATTAAGCAAAGAAAATGGTAAAAACCCTGAATGCCAATTACATTTCAGTCCTTGGTAAATAACTGATTGTTGCTTGAAATACAGCATGACTGTTAAACAGCCGAAATATAAAGCAGGTTTGTTATCCAATACTTCTGATCCCATTCAGTAAGATTTAGATAACCTGCAGTTATGAGCTTCCACATGCCTCTATTACAGCGTCTAAAACATAAAAACCAATGCAAAATAAGAATAAAAAAACTGAGTCACAGAGTAAACATTAACACAGGCCATTTCCGGATAGCTCAAGGCACATTTGTATTTGGTAGACAAAGCTGGGAGTATCCATACCATTATACTTTTTCAATTGTACAAAATCATAGTGAGAAATTAGATTAATTGCCCTGAGAAAATGTGCAAACATTTCTTCTCTTGTCTAGGTTAATGGGAAAATTGATGGTCTTTTTTGGGTATGTTCTAGTTTCATTAAATCTTTACAAGCGAACAAATGTCATGTACCTTAATCAAGGATACAAAAAGGAACAATCACTGTGTGAGTCCTGAATAAGAGAAGTGAAACATAAAACATATCCTTTGTAACTGCCATACTGAGAGAGGAGAGTCGTTCTGATCAATGTTTAGAAGATCTTTGTTCCGCAGGAAACACCTCATAAATGCTGATTTCATCAGTTTGACTCTTTTCTCCTCAACATGGTAACAGAATAATACAGCTTTTTGCAGATTAATAATGTTATCCATCTCTCCACATTATGTTCAAATCTTTTATGATGCAACCCTCGAAAGTTCAAAACGGTGCATTGTTGACACTGTCAGAGACCTGGAAAAGGCCCAAAAGACATCCAGTAAAATGCCTCCTGGCATTAAATAATCAGAGACAGTGATCAATATCTATATCATAAAAAACGTTATCTAAAACACAGTTACCTTTTTTCTTGTGGGCAGATGTAAATTGTTACAAAAATTGTTATATAAGTTAAAATTAAATTAAAGACACTGTGCAGCTGTTCCACACAGAAAGACCGGGATGCACAAACGTTTTTGTCTGCACCCCCTGCCTTTTCTCCCCCCGCCATACCTTTTCTCCAGCGTTTTCTGACGTCACAACGTCATGGCGCCAGAAGCCGCCGGAGACAAAGTAAGGGACTTACGGAGGCCTTGCACGCTCCCCAGGCATTTAATTTAAATGTTGTGGGGAAGATCGCTGTGTCTCTGTAACCTCTGCGCCCCTCCCAGAAAATGCTGCGCATCCCTGCAGTAAGACATAAGGCAGTGGTTACAAAGTGAAAGCATGTACCCATGTTTCCCTTAGAACCGCTTAACCTACAGTAGGTACCAGAAAAAAGAATGCTGCAAGAATCTCAATTAAAGTGATAGGGGGGGAAATGGAACTCTGGATGCCATCTTTAAAGCGCGCTATAAATCTTATTTAGAATGAATTTTATATATACAGTATATATATATATATATCCATTATTTTATACTGCAACTATAAGTAGCTGATTAGGACAAATTAAAAAATGCTAGACTTTAAAAGAAACTGGGGGTCACAAAAGTAGAGCTCAACAAGACTTGATAAGTGCTTTCACAGTGCCAGTGAGTTAAACTGAGTGATAAACAGGTATGCAGTTTTGTTGTAATCCAATGAAAATGGTGAAGTCACAGAGCAGTTTCAAAAATAATAAATGGTTCAGAAGTGTCCCTTGAACTCTTGTGGATGATTTCTTGTTGGCTTCTACGCAAGAAAACCTGAAAACAAAACAAATTGTAGTGTTAGCCATTGGATTTTAAAATATACGTTCACGTGTTTATAAAAATGCTTCACACACATACTGTGTGTTCAAGGAACAGTTAATTTGTGTTGTTGGACATAAAACAAACATTGAATCTTTATATATAAAAAAATATATTCAGCAAATCCACTAATACATCATCCCAACAAAGACTGAATTAATTGCCAATATAACCAACAGATAAAAAAAAATGTAGTCCATCACTGTTATTTGATGCAAGCCATCACTACATTACACTGATAAGCCAGAATCACTTTACTGACTGAAAACACGGAGATAAATTATAACAGGGTGACAAAAAGCATGTGGAATCTAGCGTCAGCAAAAAAGGTTTCTCATTTTCACACATACAACGAACACAATGGATTTGGATGTTAATATCAGGTTGTAATCCCTATATTTTACAAACTGTGATTGACAAGCATTGAAACTTCAAGGTACATATATTTCAAATATCACATTGTTTAATTTGTACTGCAGAGCAGTTATAAGGCCCATAGAAATGTGATCTATGGATAGTGCACCACAATAATGAAAGGAGAAGCAAAAGCTTTAACAAAGACTCAACCAAGCAACTTCTTTAAAATGTAAGATGATCCCAAATAATAGAAGAGGTTTTTTCTGCCATGCCTTTCAGTTCTTGAATTCTACCGATTTTGAGCTGCACTAGAAGAGATACAAGTTTTCTGATAAATGTATAATCAGAATATAAAGGAAATGAAATGCTGTCAAGTTTCACTGTCCTACAATCGCCAGTTTTTAGGAGCTGTATCATATCTCTGTTCCTTGACATATGTGCATAACAAAATGAAATAATGTCAAGACTTGTGTGCTCTTATCTTTAGCTGTGTACGGGTGGAAAAAAAGGGACTTGAAATGCAATTTTTCCCCCAGATGAACGTGAAAAGTTTTGTTCGAGCCGCTCAAAAGGAAAATGCAATCTTCAAGTCGACATTTGTCACAAGTTAGACAATAAACAAATGTACACTGTCCTAGAATATATGTATAGAAGAACTGTCATAAAGTGATGTTTGTTTGACAATAGTAACCTTCTTTATATATGATTTAATGTGATATTAAGTATACACTTTTGGCATTCCTGACAAGCGCTGCTAAACAGAAATGGAAATTAAGTTACAATGCAACAACTAAAATAAGTTGCGCCATTTGGTTTCTTTTCACATGCAGTAGGTAGTTGGATAAAACAGGTTTAGGATTAAGATGCTTTGGTTCACTGCACAATGTAGTAAAGAGACTTAAGTCACCCTGCTGATCGGCTTCAAATAAATGATCAACAAGCACTTTTTATTAAATTAAAGGGGCAATCCCTCCTAGGAGCAAAGTGAACTAATTCCAGTGACATGTTTAAAGGGTCTCATCTGGGTAATTGATACATTTTTTTACCCAAATCTGACACCTACATTATAAGTATTCTTAATTATTATTTTTTTTTTTAACTTTCAACTTGGGAGGGGTTTGATTTCCTCCGGCTGCTCCCTTTTGGGTGAAGTCACTGTGTGATCAGCAAGTACTTGTACAGCCAGAGCCCCCCTCCCCCTGGGATGGAATAAGGGTAAAGAAAACATTTAATTGACAAACTCTTTCCTGTTCAGAGGCACAAAGATATTCAACTGGACTATAATGTGGCATTGCACCTTTAAGGGAATCACCTCCACTGCATTATTTCATAGATTATTGTCCCTCTTTGTTGTATATATATGTTTTTGTAAGACTGCCACCAGTGTAAAGTAAATAAGAACAGTCACATTGACCATAGGTCTCACCAATCCACCTAGTGACCAATTTTACATCAAAATGTTAAACATTTTGTGGCCATTTAATGTGAATGTCTGGCATTGGACGCGGTGCACAGAGGAGTGTTAGAGAGAAGCAGACGCAGCCAGGGGCTGACAGATGAGCCATCGTTATTACTTCTATGTAAGTTCACGGTGTTTTTTATTGTACTTAAAAAAATGGTTGTATTTTAACTGGAACCTTTGGATATCCCTTCATTTACACGGGCTCCTGTTCCATTACAATCACCACGAGGGTCCACCCATCCATCAGGACGGGACTGCGTGATCCATTGTAAAGATACTATTTGAGGAGCAGACTCACATAGGGCCGTGTGAGTCCATAAGCTTTTATTTATTCTTATTGGACGTCTGAGTCCTCTGTCACGGCGTTAGGGTTATGTGATGTCCTCCCCTGTGTATCTTAAACTGATTCCCACTCCCCTTCCCTGAATCAAGACTGGCATTGTTTTGCCTTTTACTAATCTTTGTCTCATTTTGCGCTCCCCTCTTTTCTACCTATGCACATCTGAGGATCATGGGACAAGCCTCCGTGAGTTGAGCTGCAGCTGTCACCGGGCCAGTTTTGTATTTCTGGCATTATTTTATTTTTCTGTTTTGAATTTATTTTATTATTTTATTTTTTTGATTGTCTCTGTGCATATTGACATTGGAGCGCCCTAGTTTTTCTCCTATGACTAGCATTGGCGCAGACTGCGTGACCGTGACTGCCCCGGTGCGAGGATTACAGTTATGGGGGGCTCCGATCCAGAAGCAGCGATGTCACGGCAGGCACAACTCCGGAGCTGCGGCTTTTTCAGCCGCAGCTCTGGAGCGATTTGTAACTTCTGATTAATCTTCATTTTGGGCGTTTATGGCCTAGTGATTTCCGGAGTCTACTTTAATACCCCATTACAAATGAACTCTATCTGCCCTGGATGCTGAAAATCATAAGCAGCAGAAGAAAGCAGACAACGTGCTTTACTGAGCAGCTGGGTACAAAGGCAGAAAGAAGTTACCACCTGGAAGTGGCAGCCTGCATCGTTGTTCTGGACTTTGCAGAAAAGAACAGCTGAAATGGCTGCCGGAAACAAGGTAAAGGCAAATTCACATAGTTCTTTAGTGAAGCCAGGATCATGGCCGTGGAGTTCAGCCAGGAAAGCTGCTACAGGATACCTGCAGTTCACGTACCTCAGCATCAGCTTTCCCCAGCACAGGCACGCATGGAGGTGCAGTCACATTACTGTACACAATACTATAATTGTAATAATCCCCTTATAACAGGGCATTACCTGGCAATTATTGCCCCAGCTGGAAATGTAATCCAGCAAGAGCTCTGTGCATTGGAGATTATTACTTAAGCAACTGTATCAGAGCACTCACCTGTGTCGCTGCTTCTGTTAGTGCAGCGGTTTCTGCTTTCCCCACTTGTTGCACCATTTTGTAGAAAAGGCTCTCTTTATTTTGTAGCAAATTATAAGGCTCGTCATATTCTTTCACTCTCCCTGATTCCAGCACCTGCAAATTAACAGTACAAGTCTTAATAAAAGCACAGAACAGAACATTTATTTGCTCAATACACACACACAAACAGAACTGCAACTTCTGATAGCGCATGGGGTGTCTGATCGTAGCCAGTCGCCTTTGCTCTATTTCCGATTGGTGAATGAATGAGAGACCCACGTGAATCTGTAGCCCAATGGCAGTATGACACTTGCTGTGCAGGGAAGACAGGCATGGCCAGATCCACAGAGCTCCATTTTTTTACTTAATGAAGAGTTAATTTAGGTTAACATGCATCGTCAAAGCTCACTAACACAGTGTTAACTGCTGTTTTTAGATATAAATTTGTTAACTACACAAAAGTTTGTTTGTTTGTCCTATTATGCTGCTTTTTTAAGGATCCAATAAATTTACATATATTTTTTCTATGGGTACGCACTCTACTTGACTTGACTTGACTTCATCTCTCTACACCTCAACCCCGTTATAGCGCGATCCGTTACAACGCGAATCCGCTTATAACGCGATGCAAGCTTGGCTCCCAATTTTCGTTTTTATGAATACTTAACAACACGATTATTGGTGTCTTAAATACTTTATTGTACAATACATACAATTGTACATTATTTGTAATGTGATCTGCTTATAGTGCGATGTGATTCTTTGGACCCCAAGCATAGAGTTATAAGGGGGTTGAGCTGTATCTTTCAATTTGTATGCTGTGAAAACGGAGGCACACCAATACCCCAGGACGAAGGTATTTATCTACAAGGATACTACAATCAAATGCGAGTAATTTACTCCTTTTCTCCACACCTTTCAACATGTACCCACATCGATGTATATATATCTCGGCACAAGAGTGTGATGATTCTTACTGCAGTGTTTGTGGAATCTCTACCAGCTATTCGAATTATTGTGGAATTGTGTCGATATTACTCAGGTGTTGGTATGATCAATCTGATATCATAAGGGTATTCCATCAGAGGACTTTTTTTTTTTTATATATGACAAGTTAATTAAACATTTGTGCTTGTAGTTTTAGAGCACTACACAGCTTTTTTTCAACAATACACAAAAGTTAGTGCTAATGATATGCAAAATACGTGTTCCCTATCCCAACGTTTCGGTCCTACAGTTTTCATTTTTTATCATTTTTTATTATTTTATAATGGGTCAATACCATCATTGTATCTTTTTATTGTTTTTTATAGCCTTTCAGTGATAGATATGCCAGTTAGGGAACGCTTAACCCCAGCAGCCTTCACGTTACATTGTTAGCTGCTTGTGTCCCTAGTGTTCTGTCAATCATAGTGCACACGCCCATTTGTGGGCGAGTCTATGAATCATACTCTGTATTTAAGTAGTTCATTCACTAAGCTCCACCACCCCCTGAGGAAGTGACACACTGTCACAAAACGCATATGGAGGAGGAGCTTAGTATCTTTCGTGCGTGCCCATCCACTGCTGATCCCATCCGGCGCTTGAGAAGTGACCCGCGCCGCTGACGTCATCAATTGGCGAGTCGTGTGTGACTGTGTGGTCTCTGCTCTAGCCGGGTTGGAAGCAGGTTGCGGACGGCATTCTTTGGCGGCACCCCTCACCCATACAAATTGTAAGTGTGGGTAGTGTGTTCGCTTTTAATGTATTAAAGTGTAGTTACATATTACACTAGGCTGTGTTTTGTATTTCCTTGCACGCTTGCTGCGGCGGCTTATGCTGGATCCGTGAGGGCACCATCAAGCACCAGGGAAATCACCCCGTTCAACCACGTGGGGTTCGTGGATATCGAGGTGAAAACACGGCACAGTACAGATTCTCTCCCCTGAACAAATAAGATTCCATCTTGTAAGTTGGGGTTTTTCCCACTTTAGTTAGGGTTGTTGTTGTAATCTTACTGCGCAATTGGTGTGTCTTTGTCTTTGTTTCATTACAGAGACCATCTGGATCACTTTCTGAGGACCACCCAAGTTATTCAGAACTTTATTGGGTAATTCACCCAATTGCCAGGACTGTTTTTCTACTAAGGACTGTCTTTTGGAATATGGTACTGTGGACATTAACTCACTAGTGCCGGGGATATTGCTTTTTGTATATGTATTATTTATTTTTGGTGAGTGCCCCTGTCTCTATTGGGGTGTGTGTGTGTGTATGTGTGTATGTGTATGTATATATATATATATATATATATATATATATATATATATATATATATAGATATATATATATATATATATATATATATATCTATATATATATATAGATATATATATATATATATACATAAATATATATACATAAATATATATATATATATACACACACACACACACACACACACACACGTATATATATATATAAATATCCATCCATGAAAAAATACTAACTAGCGCTCAAAGGGATATTTCCAAAATTGCAAATCCAAGCATGAAGGGACAGCAAGGGTCAAAAATAAAAATGAATAAAAAAAACAAAAAGTACAAATGCATGTAAAAGTCCTTAAATACTGCCCCTATATGGTGAGGGGTTTTCCTACCACCTCAAAGAAATTTGTAGCTGCAAAGAAAGAAGCGCAGAAAAGAACCGCCTATGGTTAAATATGTCTTTAGAAAGTATAAATCAACACAATAAACTCTAAAATGGACACTCACAAACATGTCTGTGTAAGTGCGCATATATAGAGCAAAACCTGGCTCCTCCATCTTGGATCCCAATCTTGGCACACCTGCGACATCACTGACATCACTGGGGACTACAGATGTCAATAAACCCAACACGTGTTTCTCAGATTGTTCATCTGCTTCGTCAGAGGTAAAGGTGTGTGAGGGATATGCCCAAAACTGTGTTGGACCATTTAAAATAGCAGAGACTCGAGACAATCATTATCTGCTATTTACACACCCTTAGCAATACACAAATACAAATGCTACAAATACAAATGAACAAAAATAGACACAAAACAGTTACACCTAAACAAATACAAATGGTATCCTATATTATAGGCTAAAGCAGTAAAATTCAGGGTATTATTGAAAACCCTGCTCCCTGATTGGTTAAAATTCCGGGCATTATCCACAGTAATGCCCTTAATTTCAGCAGCTTGCAAAATGCAGTTTTCAATCTGTTTATTTCCAGCCAATCAGCTTTCAGAACAGCTGAGACAGGGCAGGGGATTGGTTTGAATTAAATAAAAGCTCTGAAACATGGCAGGGGATTGGTCAAAAAGTATCAGCAATGTTTGACTCCTACCCCTACCCAGCTAGAGGTAACGTGTGTGTGTGTGTGTGTGGGGGGGGGGGGGGGAGAGGGGGGATGTAGAGGTGCTGTGTTGTGTGTAGAGCTGGGGGGAGAGTGCAAAGTTTAGTAAGTGGCTGCATTTTTTATTGTGGCTGCAGTGTATGTGTGTGTGTGTGTTGTTCTGTTGTATGTGTAGCAGCTGTTTGTGTGATTGTAGAGCTGATGTGTGTGTGTGTGTGTGTGTGTGTGTGTGTGTGTGTGTGTGTGTATAGAGCTACTGTGTGTGTATAGAGCTCCAGTGTGTGTGTGTGTGTGTGTGTGTGTGTGTGTGTGTGTGTGTGTCAGTAGCAGTGTTTATGGGTGTAGCAGCAGAGTTTGTGTGTGTGTAGAGCTGCTGTGTGTGTAGAGGTGCTGTGTAGTGAGTGTAGAGGAGGTGCTGTGTTGTGTGTCTAGAGCTCCAGTGTGTGTGTGTGTGTGTGTGTGTGTGTGTGTGTGTGTGTGTGTGTAGAGGCACTGTGTTGTGTGTGATGTGCTGTTTTGTGTGTGTGTGTGTTGTGTAGCAGCAGTTTGTGTGTGAGCTGCTGTGTGTGTGTGTACACAGAGGGGGCGGCAGTGTGTGGATATAGATAGCTGCAGTGTAAGAGTATATACGAGGTGGTTTCATGTATTTACCATTTTATTTTAATAAAAAAATCTATTTAACTATACAAAAGTGTCTATTACAGTATTTATGAAATAAGCCTACATTTAGCCTATAATAGTAATAATCCCCTCAGAACAGGGCATTATTGGCCAGTAATGCCCTGTTCTTCAGGGATTATTACTTCAATAAAAGAATGGACAGCATGATAAGGAAAAAACCCAAACATATAACTCTCAAAACAAAAAATAAAACTAATTTAACCTATAGCAAGATAAAATATACTAATGTATCCTAAAATCCATAACTTAAAGTTAAAATCAGTAAAATACTTGAAATATTAACAAATAATTGGACTTTTATTCAAAGTTAATGTGGATATGGAGGGAAATGCTTGGATGGAAGACTGTATACACAAACACGTGAATGAAGATGGGATGCAGCGCATTTTCAAGAAACAAGAATTTTACAAGGGAACCTTGTATTGTGCTCAAAAGGAAAGTGTTTGACTGGTGTATACTGGCCGTGCTCACGTATGGATGTGAAACTTGGACTTTAAATGCAAAGAAAATTCAGAAGCTTCAGATAAAAAAAAAAAAAAAGAAGTATGACTGCGGCGATGCTAGTCCCTAACCAGGGGCCTGACACGTAGGGCCGAGGAAAGATACGGAAACTGTCCACAGGCCAAGGGACTGAGTCCTGACCGAGAATGTTTGCGTCATAGGCTTAGACGTCGGGACGAAGTGCAACAGTGTAGTCAGGGTCACAGCGTAGGCAAACCGTAAAGCAGGAACCAGAGAGAGTCCAATAGCACAAAGATTAGACACCTTGCTCAGGCACCGGCTGAGAGCAACTAGCTTCTTTATAAAAGCCTAGACCAGGGGTAATTAATTTCAGTTTCCATCTTGGATAGGGGGCATGCAGCTATTTTGGCTCTCTTTATTGAGGATAAATTGAGATCAGTTCTGGTTTTCGTTCACCTTGGTAGAGGCAAAAGAAGCTTAGGAATGCGCCAGTGCTGAAGGGGGACGGTCATTACAGTATCCCCTCCTACAGGAGCAGCCTACAGATGATCGATTGCAGGCTTGGAAATGAAACTTCCAGTGCAAGGCCCTGATCAAGGCTGGGGCATGTACCCCTTCCAATGAAGGAGGTACTGGACACACCCGCGTGATGTGCGGAAGTTCAAGATGAAGGTAGACTTCAAATTCCTGATATCCTTCGACTGGAAGGGAAGGAGGAGGAAAAGACGTTCTGAAGGTATAGTTTGAAATACCCAAGGAATTCTCATCTCTGGGGGTAGCTTCAATTAGAAAGACACTGGGTTAATCCGTCTCCCGATCTTATATGAACCGATAAATCTAGGTCCAAATTTGGCGGCAGGCAGCTTGAAACTTATTTTTCTTTTGTAGAGCCCTACTTGGTGGTCTTCTGTGTTTGTCAGTATGAGACTTCTGACTATGGGCAGCTGTACAAGGGTTGGCATGGATCTCCCACCAGAGTTTTTGGAGATTCTGGAAACTCAAGGCCATCACAGGTACCCATTCGACTTCACGGAAGAAATAGGCAGCAAAGCGGGCGATACCCCAGGGCAGCAAAAAAATGGAGTGTTGGAAGGAATCGTGACACAGGGTGTTACGGGCGAACTCAGCCCATGGTGTTAGTAAACCCAGTCATTTTGCAAGTCTGACACGAAACACTGGAGAAACTGTCCCAGGGACTGATAGGTCATTTCTGTGAGCACGTTGGTCTGGGGATGGTAAGCCGAGGAATGGTGTAGGGAGATGCCCAGGCGTCAGCAAAAGGCTCTCAAAATTGGGTTTACAAATTGTGCTCCTCTATCAGAGTCAATGACCATCGGAGAGCCATGCAGTCTACAGATCTCCTTGATGAAGACATTGGACACCTCTGCTGCGGACAGTAGTTTCCTCAGGGGGATAAAGTGAACTTGCTTGGTGAAGCGGTCCATGACAACCACGGAAGTAGTCATCCTTTTGGATGGTAGCTTTGCTATACAAACCATGGCCAGGTGAGTTCATGGAGTTAAGTGTGCAGAGGCTGGGGCAACCTGTAAGGCAATGTTCGAGGTACTGTACCATAGGTTTGAGCACAGATGATACATGAGGTGACCAATTTCTTGAAATCATGGTGGACCTTAGGCCACCAGAAGAGATGGAAAACATAATCCAAGGTCTTCCTGGATGTCCTACAAACTTCGAGCGGTGCCCCCAACTTAATACCTATTCGCAAAAACATGGGGTAACAAACAGTTTAGCTGGAGGTACCGGAAGACCCACAAGATTGTCAGGCTGAGTAGCAATAATTTGTTTCACATGTTCCAGAGAGATGGAAGAGATGAGTGCCAGGGGGACAATGGGTCCTTTGTCAGTTTCCTCTTTTCCATTCACCACAAACTGTTTAGAGAGGGTGTTGGCCATGTTTCTTTTTAACCAGAATGAAATTAAATTATTAAGTTAAATCTCGTAAAGAACAAGGCCCATTTTACCTGTCGTGTGAAGAGTCTTCTTGACAGATCTTTTTGCCTGGTAAAATCTTTTTGAAAGAAGGCGCACAAGTGTAACCTACCTGAGAAAGAACTGCACCAGCCTAATGTCGGAAGCGTCCACCTTGAGAACAAATGCCTTGGAAGGGTCTGGGTGAGCCAAAATGGGTGCTGTGGAGAAGATGGTCTTGAGTGTCTGAAAGGCAGTGCGGGTCTCTGGCGACCATTGAGAAGGATTTGCCTGCTTCTTTGTGAGGGCCGGGATGGGAGCTGTAACCTTCGAGAAATTACAGATGGACTGGCGATAATTTGTGAAAGCCTAGAATCTTTCAATGGGTTTAAGGGCAGTGATAATTCAGTCAAGGATAGTAAAAACTTTGCTGGGCCCATTTCAAAGTCGTTAGAGGAAGTAAAGTATACCAGAAAGGAAATCTTTTGTTGCTTGGAGAAATTTTTCCTACTTGGTGAAGATATGGTGTTTCCCAAGACTCAAGCCTGCCTGACCAAAGCCTGATGTTAGTCAATGGATATGGATAAAAATTAGGATATTGTTGAAATATATGGTAGCCTTAGTTTCCAGTTCAGAGAGGGGACCACGGGAAGGAACCGAGACTGGGAGAAGGTATATGTTGCAATCTTGGGGCTGATGCGGGGGAAGTTACTCGGCTTGTCTTTTGTAGAAGATGTTTTGAAAGTCTAGGTACCATTCGGGCAGGCTAGGGGAAATGGCATTGATGGAAAGTTTTGTCCCTGCTAGAACCAGAATTTAAGATACAAGAGGTTCGGCAGGCCTGGCTCCACATGTTACTTGTCCTGTGGTCCACTCAATCCACGGACTGTGTTGTTTGAGCCATGGAAATCCCAAAATGACCATGGCCCGAAGGAGAAGGTATTATGTTGAAGCGAAGAGTTTTGTGATGGGAGCAGCCCATGGAGACCCCTACACGTAACGTTTCCCAGGAGATGGCCCCAAGTCTCAGAGGTCTTCCATCAATGGCCTCTACAGACAGTGGATCCTTCACGTCGAAGCAGAATGTTTGGGACTGTGTGGTCCAAGACTTTTCCACCTGCCAGAGTCGATGAATGCCTGTGTATGGACCCCAGGAAAGAAGTACCATCAGGAGTCGAGTAGGCAGCACATGAAAAGAAAACGCCAAAATATCTAGGGAGAGTTCCTCTATCCTCACTAGGCACTGAAGTTTACCGGACGGGTAGGACAGGCACGGATATAGTGGTCCTATTAGACGTAATACAGTAGAAGCAGAAACACGAAGAGTGTTTCCTGTCGAGATAGTCTAGTACCACCAATTTGCCTGAGTTCCACTGTTTTAGGGGAATCAGTCTGGGGACACAGAGGACCCAATGCTTTAGGAAAGTTAGATACTTCCCGAGTGCAGATTTTCTCACGGTTTTTTCTATATCCGAAGGTCCATGTGGATGTAAAGGGCGATCAGTTCATCAAGATCCTCAGGGGTCTCTCGGCTCACCATCTCATTATTGATCTTTTCCCCGAGCCCCTTCCAGAAGGCAGCCAGTAAAGCCTCATTGTTTCTTCCAGTTGCGGCTTCGAAATTATATTGCATACTGGTCCACCGTCCGGATCCCTTGGTGTATACAATGTAGCGCTGCTGAAGGAGATGTGGTATGCTCTGGGGCGTCAAATACTTTGTCTGAATGAAGAGCAGCGAGTCGTGCACCAAAGGGGAGTCTTTATCTGAGACAGGGAAAGCCCATGTCAAAGTCTTGCCCGCCAAGAGAGAAATAATATACGCCACTCTGGTACCATGGCTGCTTAACATTAATGGCTACAGTTCGAATCGTATGGCATGCTGGTTCAGGAAGCCCGGACATGCAGCTGGATCCCCTCCATAGCACTGTGGAGCCGAAATGCAAGGTTTGCGTGTTGCGAGAGACGGAGGTGTTAAGAGAGCAGGAATGATGGGTAGAGACTCGAGGTGGTTTGAAATGATTTATTTATAAAATGTTTTACCAGGAAGTAATACATTGAGATTTACCTCTCGTTTTCAATATGTCCTGGGCATAGAGTTAAGATGACAAATAATACATGGTTACAAATACATAGTTACATAAGTGAACAGGGTATACATTATATACAAGACATTGCATGCACAGTTAGAGATCATAAATATTATAGGCTTATTTAACAGTTACAGACCAGATTAAAATGTGAGACAGCTTTCATTTTGAAAGAACTTAGACTGGTGGTGGCTGTGAGAGTCTCCGGTAGAATGTTCCAGTTTTGGGGTGCACGGTAAGAGAAGGAGGAGCAGCCGGATACTTTGCTGATCCTTGGGACCATGAACAGTCTTTTGGAGTCAGATCTCAGATGATAAGTGCTGCATGTGGTAGGGTTGAGAAGCTTGTTCAGATAGATGGGTAGCTTGCCCAGAAAGTATTTGAAGGCTTGCAGTCATAGTGATCACCGCCAATTGCTGGTCCTGGCAAGACAGATGCTTGTCGTAATCTCCCATCAGACAGCCTTCAGCAGGGATGACTGTTCCTATCTCACCGGGGTCCATGGCCTGCGCAGAATGTGATTAAGCTAATCTCAAACCAGGAGGCTGACTTGCAGGGCTGAGGCAGGATATGGGAACTGACCACAGTCACAGGTCGAGTCGCGATTGAGGAGAATATTTGGGTCACAGGTCAAGGTCGGGTGCAGGAGTGACAGTTCCAAGGTTAGGGCACATTGCAGCAGTCACAGTGCAAAGGTCAAGGCAGGGTGTGGAAGCATTGTTGGGGACACAGTTCCTAGGTCAGAGCAGGTGAGTGGCAAACAGCGTCCAAGTCCAGGCAAAAGTGCAGCAGGAAACCAGACGAGGTCAAGGAGCACAAAGATCAGACACCTTGCTCAGTTACTGGCTACAGCAGTTGCAATCAATTTCCATTTCCATCTTCGATAAGGGTGCATGAGGCATTTTGATTGTGGGCAAAGTGAGATCATTTCCTGGTTTTTGCCCATGTTGCTGATGAGACAGGGAAAAGAATGAATACAGTAGGTGCAAAACAAAAACCTGCATAGAGCTAACCCCAAACATTTCTGTATCCTAAATGACACAATTCCAAAGGCAAGTAGATGTGTTTTCAACAGAGATCTTGCTAGTGTAAATAACGCACATGTATTTGTACTCTACAATGCCATATAACACCACTCTAATCCCATGTTGCAAATTAACAGGCAGAGTGATTTGCAGTTAACACTTTAGAAAAGCCTTTGAAATTCTTTTGTTGTTTCCTACTGACGGAATACATAAAAACTTAACACAGAGAGAAAACTTATAACCGCAATAAACCCCTTTAGCATTTCCAGTTGTTTACAGCTGCTGAAGGGCAGGGAGGAAGCAAAATTCCATAATCATGATTCACGTCTCTCAGAGTTTCATTTGCATTTTTACACAAAAATAAGTAGGTTTAACTTACAATATGTGTCTCATATGCCCAATAGGTTTTACAGCCTATGTTGACCTAGGTTAAAGTTGAAATTCATAGCAATCTGTAATTTAGGATTGTAAATCATAGTCAAGGCAATTTTCTTTAAAGCGTTTAAAAGTAATTTGATCTGTTTTATCTGCCCACACAATAATTAAGACATCCTATAATTTGACATTTCAATTTAGTACAACTTAAATACGTAATGTTCTTTTTTTTAATTTCTTTCTTTTTAGTACAACACTACAGAGTAGTGCCACGCCTTAGAGAGTAAATTAAATGTCTACAGGTCTATTTGGGACTGTATACTTAAAAGTTCAATGGAGAAGAAAAAAATACTTTAAGTACAGCTACAATTTTCTGAAACTATGAAACTTACAATTCACAAATCTGGACAAGCAGTTAAGATTATCTTTTTTTCCTTCTAATTATTAAATTGCAGGAATTTTAAATGTAGTCACACATGTTTATCCTGTCATCTGGGGATAGATTGTTTTAATATTCGAGTAGAATGGGGATATAACCACCTTCTTTAGAAGGCTTACAGTACACATGAACAAAATGAAACATAAGTGTAAGCCTAGTACATACAAAGACAACTTTTAAAACAAAATTTAGTTTCTTTATAGTCAACCATAAACATGCTTAATACAGACAAAAAAAATGTGCTAAACTCAGAAGAGCATACATCATATCACTCACAGTACATAAATTGATGTGCACAGCGACTGTATACAGAAAGAGCATTCACTAATGGGGCAAAGTCACTAAGTGGCAGGTGCTGTTATAACAGTTATCGCAGGTTTTACTACTGATTTGTTAAAAGAACACAAAGGCTTTTAACAATATACTGTACCAATGTTTGTAGCCAAACGTCCCATCTTCCTGAATGCTTCATATACAGTACTATACTGTAGCTACACATTTGATGCTGTTTTGCTTTTATTTGGTTCAGAAAGAGAAGTCCTCTTGGAAGGCTTACTAAATACTTTCTGGAAGACACTGTCTAAATACTTTTAAGCACTTCAGTTTTTCCAAAATACATTTGGTGTTTTTAGGCTGGAACCAAAAAGAGGGAAGAACAATTCCATAATATAAGGGAATAAGATTTCAGCCCTCAAGTTTCCCTTCTTCCTAACGTCATACGGTTTATTTCTATTTGTTCACTATGACTAATAAACGCAATCTTTTATTTTAAACTTTTTCCAGTTATTTAAAGGACTTGGATTCATTACTTCGATAGTGTGACTGTAGTTGTCAAATTGTGACATGTACAGGTAAACCCCGTTATAGCGCGACCCGTATTAACGCGAAATCGGTTATAACGCGGTTTTCACGTGGCTCCCGTTTACACTGCACACACTCTCACTGCACACACTCTCACTGCACACAGCACACTGTCACAGCACACAGCACACAGCATTCACAGCACTCACAGCACTCACAACACACTCTCACAGCACACTACACCACACCTCCCACTCCCCCCTCCCTACCTTTGGTGTCGGCTGCTGAGATCGGAGCGGAGCTGGCATCAGGAGGAGGGGGGGGTGTCGGGAGGAGGGGGGGTGTCGGGAGGAGGGGGGTGTCGGGAGGATGGGGGTGAGTGAGGAGCAGGCTGGGACTCGGAGGGCCGCGTGGGCTATGCCGCGGAGGGCCGGTAGGTGTGGGGGCCTGGGGGGGGGGAGGAAATGGATGCCGGTGTGGGAGGTAAGGAGCAGGTTGCGGCTGGACTCGCCGTTGCTAGGGGACATGTAGGGCTTCCGGCCACCTCTTCCTTCCTTCCCTCCTCACTCCCTCCCGATCAGGCGCGCGGCAGCCATTTTTTTTAAAATTAGCGCGACTCCGGGTCTAGCGCGGTCGGATCGGGTGGCCCCCGAGGACCGCGCTATAACGAGGTTTACCTGTATATGTATTTTTAATAGCACCCCAGTTATGTCAGACAGTTCTACGGTTTCCCCTCACAAAAGTATTTTTGATCTCTCAAGTCTAACTTTTAAATATTTCTCTTAAATTTTACGTTACCAGTTAAGAGAGTGACAGATTTCAGTGTATAGTCATACACTCCTAGTGTATATACTGTGTACTGTATACAACTATATACAGTGTGTTTGGGTGTACACTGTGCTATGGAATATGTTTAGATGTTCTAAGTAAATTATAATGATAATAAGGTTTTGAGAAAAATGTTGCAATACCTACAACTGGTATAGTATACAGATGTAGCTATCATTACTAGTTCCACTGGTGCATTAGCTCGAGTGAAATAGTGCGCTACCATAGTTCCTCTTGTGCGCGCGTCTGATTGAAAACATTGGCAGCGTCTCGTTATGGCATGTTACACGTGTCCCGCTGCAACACACCAGTGGGACTAATTACATTGGCTCTATCTGTATATAAAAAACTAAAACATGAGCTACAGTATAGTCCATTTTGTGACTAGTAATAAAAATAGTGATCCACGCATAACTTTAAGTATGTTTGGATGTGGTGGTTGTATTGGCTGTAAATATGTGCTGGTGGCCTACACTTTTACTAATACAGGTTCTAAAAAAACATCAGACATTACATTCATTATAAAAAGTGAAAAGGTGGTGTACATGCTCATTTGTCCTTGTGGACTTCAAAAAATTAGAAAACCCAATACAATGTGGAGAACTAGATTGCTTGAACAAACTAGGGGAGGGTTCGGCAACGGCTTTTTCCGCATCTACTTGCTCCTCCATCCACAGGTTGCCAGCACTGAAGTCGGGGCTCTTGTTGCCGCTGGGCCCCGCGTCTCCCCAGCTTCTGGCCTGCCTCTCTCCTGCACTGTCCCTTACCGGGCTCCCTCATTCCGGTGTGCGCCAGAAGTGCGCTCCACAAACTCTAGTGACCGCCAACATCACAGAGAGCGCCGGCCAGTCCCCACCGCAGCCTCCGGCAGGACAGTGAGGGAGAGAGGCAGCAGTGTGGGATGGAGGCAGGCAGGCCCAATGTAAGTGTATGCGTGTATGTATTGGGGGAGGGGGGAGTAGTGTGTGTGTGCATTTGGGGGTAGTGTGTGTTTGTGTGTATTTGGGGTGGGGTAGTGTATGTGTATTTGGAGGGTAGTATATGTGTATTTGGGGAGGGGGAGTAGTATATGTGTATTTGGGGGGTAGTGTATGTGTATTTGGGGGTAGTGTATGTGTATCTGGGGGATAGAGTATGTGTATTTGGGGGGAGGAAGTAGTGTATGTGTATTTGAGGGGTAGAGTATATGTACATGGGGGTAGTGTATGTGTATTGGAGGGTAGTGTGTGTATTTGGGGGTAGTGTATATGTACTGGGGGGTAGTGTATTTGTACTGGGGAGGTAGTGCATGTATGTATTTGGGGGGTAGTGCATATATGTATTTGGGGGGATAGTGAATGTGTACTGGGGGTAGTGTGTGTGTATTGGGGGGGTAGTGTATGTATGTATTTATTTGGGGGGCTTGTGTATGTATGTTTGGGGGTGGGGGGAGCATGTCCAAATTGTAGTGATTTTTCATAAGAAGTGAAGCCACGCTGCCCTCTCACATATAAATAGCTCTCAGGGTTTGGACCCCTCACATAGATAATTGAGTCTGTGCCGGGTTCGACTCCTTTGATGGACTTTTTTCCCTCCATTTATTTATTTGCTTATTCATATGCGAGGTCGGCAGGGGGGGAGGTTGCGTTTCGGGGTAGGCGGCAGGGGGGAGGAGAATTGAGTGTGTTGGGGGATTGAGTGAGAGCAAATAAATACGCAGGACCAAGCATAATTTGATTTATTTCGCGTTTTTTACCCAAGGGCGGAAATGACAAATGACAAACTGTTTTGCACAGTAAACAATACAAAATAAAGGGACTCATTATTGTGAGATGCATTTTATTCCCCAACCTATTTTTTCCTTTCCCTAGTTCTGATTTAAGGAAGTTTGTCATATGTTAATGCTTATATAGTATATACCTATTAGTGTGTGTACAGTATATGTATGTGTTTGTGGGGGTGTAATATTCATGCATGTGCTGCAGCTCTCAAATATTTTGGACAAAGACATTTTTTTATAAAATTGCTCTTTTTCCTCGAAAGGTTGCCGACCCCTGCACTAGGGTCATAGAAAATGGCAATCTAGTTGCAAGCTATTAGTATACATGTAAAATCTCAACCTAATTGTTTTGCACAAGGCTTTAAAGCAAATTGTACAGGCAGGATACATACTGTACAACAGTGAGAGGAGCTAGTGATGATTTAATGTTAAAATAAAGTTGGTAACAATATCACTTGGTTCAATATCATGCTGGTCGATATGGTTAGAATGGTATAGTGTATGTTCATTGTAAGTGTATTGTGTAACACTATTCCATTCTACCCACATCGACCAGCATGACATTGAACAAAATGATATTGTTACCAACTGTATTTTCCTACATATTGAAGGGGACTCCTGTTTCATTGCATGTGGAGTACGTTTTATGCTGCAGTTGTATGAAAATCACTAAGATTGTAAGCTCTTGGGGCAAAGTCTCCCTTTACCTTAAAGCAGTGAAATATATGTGTGTGTATATATATTTATATTTATTATTTTTTTTAATTATTATTTTGTATTTTATTTTTTAAATAGATGGGAAGCTGGGGCTGTTAAAATATTTTTTCAGAGTAAAAAAACATTTATTGCTTTAACACTAGCGTACGCCTTGTTTGCGTATTATACTGCCTGCCATGTAAATGCCACTATCACCATATTGTCATTTGTATCAAATGGGTAGAAAAAAAATGTGTTATTTGTGTCCACTCATTAGAAAAATTGGAATACTATCTCTTATATTTACATTTAGACACACAAAACCCAGACCCACAGTATTATATAATGTATATATTTATTTGTGCCAACTATAGAGCTACTGGGAAAGTGACCTCAAATACACAACCTTAAACAAAGAAGCCCCAAAGCACCTTTAACATTACACATTATTTTCTTCATATATATATATATGGGTATATGGGTATATATATATATGAAGAAAATAATGTGTAATGTTAAAGGTGCTTTGGGGCTTCTTTGTTTAAGGTTGTGTATTTGAGGTCACTTTCCCAGTAGCTCTATAGTTGGCACAAATAAATATATACATTATATAATACTGTGGGTCTGGGTTTTGTGTGTCTAAATGTAAATATAAGAGATAGTATTCCAATTTTTCTAATGAGTGGACACAAATAACACATTTTTTTTCTACCCATTTGATACAAATGACAATATGGTGATAGTGGCATTTACATGGCAGGCAGTATAATACGCAAACAAGGCGTACGCTAGTGTTAAAGCAATAAATGTTTACCTTAAAGCAGTGAAATATATGTGTGTGTATATATATTTATATTTATTATTTTTTTTAATTATTATTTTGTATTTTATTTTTTAAATAGATGGGAAGCTGGGGCTGTTAAAATATTTTTTCAGAGTAAAAAAACATTTATTGCTTTAACACTAGCGTACGCCTTGTTTGCGTATTATACTGCCTGCCATGTAAATGCCACTATCACCATATTGTCATTTGTATCAAATGGGTAGAAAAAAAATGTGTTATTTGTGTCCACTCATTAGAAAAATTGGAATACTATCTCTTATATTTACATTTAGACACACAAAACCCAGACCCACAGTATTATATAATGTATATATTTATTTGTGCCAACTATAGAGCTACTGGGAAAGTGACCTCAAATACACAACCTTAAACAAAGAAGCCCCAAAGCACCTTTAACATTACACATTATTTTCTTCATATATATATATACCCATATACCCATATATATATATATGAAGAAAATAATGTGTAATGTTAAAGGTGCTTTGGGGCTTCTTTGTTTAAGGTTGTGTATTTGAGGTCACTTTCCCAGTAGCTCTATAGTTGGCACAAATAAATATATACATTATATAATACTGTGGGTCTGGGTTTTGTGTGTCTAAATGTAAATATAAGAGATAGTATTCCAATTTTTCTAATGAGTGGACACAAATAACACATTTTTTTTCTACCCATTTGATACAAATGACAATATGGTGATAGTGGCATTTACATGGCAGGCAGTATAATACGCAAACAAGGCGTACGCTAGTGTTAAAGCAATAAATGTTTTTTTACTCTGAAAAATTATTTTAACAGCCCCAGCTTCCCATCTATTTAAAAAATAAAATACAAAATAATAATTAAAAAAAATAATAAATATAAATATATATACACACACATATATTTCACTGCTTTAAGGTAAAGGGAGACTTTGCCCCAAGAGCTTACAATCTTAGTGATTTTCATACAACTGCAGCATAAAATGTACTCCACATGCAATGAAACAGGAGTCCCCTCCAATATGTAGGAAAATACAGTTGGTAACAATATCATTTTGTTCAATGTCATGCTGGTCGATGTGGGTAGAATGGAATAGTGTTACACAATACACTTACAATGAACATACACTATACCATTCTAACCATATCGACCAGCATGATATTGAACCAAGTGATATT
The DNA here is from genome assembly GCF_040206685.1 of Ascaphus truei. Taxonomy (NCBI): domain Eukaryota; kingdom Metazoa; phylum Chordata; class Amphibia; order Anura; family Ascaphidae; genus Ascaphus; species Ascaphus truei. The sequence continues at coordinate 275,438,748 of NC_134485.1, read as the reverse complement.
GTTACCAACTTTATTTTAACATTAAATCATCACTAGCTCCTCTCACTGTTGTACAGTATGTATCCTGCCCGTACAATTTGCTTTAAAGCCTTGTGCAAAACAATTAGGTTGAGACTTTACATGTATACTAATAGCTTGCAACTAGATTGCCATTTTCTATGACCCTAGTGCAGGGGTCGGCAACCTTTCGAGGAAAAAGAGCAATTTTATAAAAAAATGTCTTTGTCCAAAATATTTGAGAGCTGCAGCACATGCATGAATATTACACCCCCACAAACACATACATATACTGTACACACACTAATAGGTATATACTGTATAAGCACTAACATATGACAAACTTCCTTAAATCAGAACTAGGGAAAGGAAAAAATAGGTTGGGGAATAAAATGCATCTCACAATAATGAGTCCCTTTATTTTGTATTGTTTACTGTGCAAAACAGTTTGTATATACAGTATATAAAATATATTTTGCAAAGTTGGTTGTCTGTTCGCTATGCATTTGTACATCTCTCATGATATTGTAACCACATTTTGCATGATGGTTCCTGAGACCAAGGAGCAGGTTTTATCCATGTTTGGATACAATTCACAGATGACAGATCCCGTCACACAACCCTCAAGCTTCCACTTAATCTTGGTCAGTCTGAAAATCCAATTAGCAACATTACCAAAAATACAGGAGAAGCCAAAGTCCTTCAAGAGTACAAGAGCATTGTTTGGGATGAGAGCATTGTTTGGGACGAGAGGACAATGTCCCACAAACACGCATTAGAGGCTCTCAATCGAACACGTCAGGACCTCACAGGCAATGAAACGATTATAGGTGGAGTTGTTGTTTTAGCAGGGGATTTCGCATTAAGAAACTAAACAATGTAATTATCCATTTATAAATCTCAGTATATTGGGGTTTCTTAGAATTACCGAGCAACGCCGGGTACTTCCAGATAGTGTGTGTGTGTGTATGTATGTGTGTATGTATGTATGTATGTTTGTGTGTGTGCGCACGCACGCACACACACACACACACACACACACACACACACACACACACACACACACACACACACACACACACACACACACACACACACACACACACACACACGTGTGAAAAAGAAAGTACACCCTCTTTGAATTCTATGGTTTTACATATCAGGACATAATAGCAATCTCACCTGTTCCTTAGCAGGTCTTAAAATGAAGTAAATACAATCTCAGATGAACAACAACACATGACATAATACACCATGTCATGATTTAACAAAAATAAAGCCAAAATGGAGAAGCTATGTGTGAAAAACTAAGTATAACTTTACTGCTTCCATAGGAATTAAGATGCCAAGTAGCAGACAGGTGCTGCTAATCCAAAGCCCTTGATTAATTGATCATCAGCAAATGTGACCACCTCTATAAAGCCAAAGTTTTAGCAGTTTGCTAGTCTGGAGCATTCAGGTGTGTGTTAACACAGTGCCAAGGAGGAAAGACATCAGCAATGATCTTAGAGAAGCAATTGTTGCTGCCCATCAATCTGGGAAGGGTTTAAAGGCCATTTCCAGACAATTTAAAGTCCGTCATTCTACAGTGAGAAAGATTATTCAAAAGTGGAAAACGTTCAAGACAGTTGCCAATCTTCCCAGGAGTGGACGTCCCAGCAAATTCACCCCAAGGTCAGACCATGTAATGCTCAGAGAAATTGCAAAAAAAACCAAGAGTTACATCTCAGACTCTACAGGCCTCAGTTAGCATGTTAAATGTTAAAGTTTATAACAGTACAATTAGAAAAAGACTGAACAAGTATGGTTTGTTTGGAAGGGTTGCCAGGAGAAAGCCTCTACTCTCTAAAACGAACATGGCAGCACGGCTTAGGTTTGCAAAGTTGCATCTGAACAAACCACAAGACGTTTGGCAAAAACCAAACACAGCATATTAGCACAAACACTCATACCAGCTGTCAAGCACGGTGGTGGAGGGGTGATGATTTGGGCTTGTTTTGCAGCCACAGGACCTGGCATCCATGCAGTCATTGAGTTGACCATGAACTCCTCTGTATACTAACGTATTCTAGAGTCAAATGTGAGGCCGTCCGTCCAACAGCTAAAGCTTGGACGAAATTGGGTCATGCAACAGGACAATGATCCCAAGCACACCAGCAAATCTACAACAGAATGGCTGAAAAAGAAAAGAATCAAGGTGTTCCAATGACCCAGTCAAAGTCCAGATCTCAACCCGATTGAAATGCTGTGGCTGGACCTTAAGAGAGCTGTGCATAAAAAAATGCCCACACACCTCAATCAATTGAAGCAACGTTGTAAAGAGTGGGCCAAAATTCTTCCACAACAATGTGAGAGACTGATAAAGTCATACAGAAAACGATTCTTCAAGTTATTGCTGCTAAAGGTGATTCTACAAGCTATTGAATCATAAGGTATAATTCGTTTTTCACACATGGCTTCTCCATTTTGGCTTTATTTTTGTTAAATAAATCATAATACGGTGTAATATGTCATGTGTTGTTTTTCATCTGATGTTGTATTTTCCTAATTTTAAGACCTGCTAAGGAACAGATGATTGTTATGTCCTGATATGTAAAACCATAACATTTAAAGAGGGTGTACTTTCTTTTTCACACCACTGTATATAAATTCCAGCTCACCTCCGTGCTGGGTGGGGGATGGCTGCATGGCGATCGGGGCGCCGGAGCTCCGCGGCAGACCGCCGGTGCAGGGTGCCACCAAGTTGAATCTTTGTGCGCCATGGTAGAGAGAGTGTGGCAGCCATTACAGGCGGCTCTGCACTCGGGACTACGGGGCTGCTTGCACATGGGGCAGCACAGCCAAAAGGGCTGAGGGATACACGGCAGGGAGAGGGTTGTGTTTGGCGTGAACAAGGGACCACACTAGTCGGGAGCACGATGCCAAAGGAAGAGGTAGTGTCCCAGGAACCAGTAGCCCTGGGACTAGGCCACACTTCCCCTGCAGGCCCCAGAAAGTCCACGCAAGTCGGAGCTGGGACAAGGAGAGGGTAGGGTGTATGTTCAGAGTGTCTGTGGTCCCTGCACTTGGCCAGAGACCCCCATAGGTCCCAGCTAGGACCCGACTCCCATGTAAAGTTTGTGGCTGCTACAGGGACAGGCCCTTAGACAGGGACACTGCCCCTTTATATGTTTAGCGTCAGGGATACAGCAAAGGACGCCGCGTAGCAGATGCGGCCTGTGGTCTGGGACCAGATCACCAACGTATACAGAGACTATTAAGGTGGGACCCTCCAGCTGGATACCACCCCATGTGGAGGCAGGCTAATCGCTGACGACAATGGCATGGGACCAGGAGGCCCCTTGTCTTCTGCCGGCGCTACCGGGTGCTGAAGTACCCGGCAGGTATCATCACCAAGTGCACCAACAATAACGCTTTAGTTGTGGGAGCGCTGTCGCACACATTGGGTGGGTTGGCTCTTGTGGACAACAGGGTGGCTGGGTGCTATGTGCAACCTCTGTATTTTTGGGGGATATCACATCAGGGTGTGGACACTGTGTTGGAGGGCACTGTGGGGTTACGGCCGTGCGTGACCTATTTGGTGTGGGTGTTACATTGTTATTCCTATTATTATCTGCATGCAGTAAACGGTTATCTATACTAGTATGTGTATTCTTGCATTGGGTCCTGTGTTATTCAACATAGTTAGAATCCCACACAGGTGGAGGCGCTGTCACCAGACGGATCAGGTACACCCCAGGCTCCCGGCAGCGGAGGTTCAGGTCTCCTGTGAGCCACAGGTAACGCACCACACACACTCAGTAGCCGCCATATCTCCCATAGGGTGGGGAAAACTGCGCTACACACACACATACATACATTTTTAAGTTATGGTGGGTGAAAAAGGCGACAACAAAACTCCACCGTTAGCATATAGCCAATAAAGAATATCACTTGTGAACACATTCACATGTCATAGACAGGTCTGCAACCCCACCTTTCAACCATTATCACCTAGCATATAGTGCTTCCACTGCAGCAAGGGATTCTGGGAAATGACATGCAAATGAGCACACGTGTCACCTTTTGCCTGAAATCCATTTTTACATGGAACCCATACAAGCAAATGCTCTGCTGTGTGTACAACGACGTCAGCTGATGTCACTAGAAGTCATGAGTTTTGCGTTTCACGCAAAAATATGGCATGCTCTACCTCCTCCACAGACTCTCTCATGAGTGCATGACTTACGAATGCCTGCAATACTGTAATGCTATAACTAGCAGAACGTCACTATGTATATATGGTTTCCCCCCATCCCTTTTTTTATCCCTCCTATACACCTATGAACTTTATAAGAGACTAATTTACTGCATAATAGTTCTTTAACTGTTTATTCTTAAATACTGTTCAATTGGCTGCTTTTCTAAGTAATCTAAGATCTGTAAAATAGTGCGCTCCCGTGCGCGCCAATGATAATTGACTGTGGGAGGCTGACCTTGATACAGTCGAGACGCGCACGGCCGTTAGCGGTGGCACGGCAGATCAGCGTAAATACAAGAAATTTGTATTTTCGCGCTGCTGCTGCTGCGTCACGTGAGGCCACGAGCCAATCACAGCGCGGCCCAACGCTGTGACGTCAGAGCCACGCCCCCTAACCGCGCGCATCACCACTGACAACATACAAATGAAACGTGCACGGCTCTCCGTGCGTGCACTATATTACAGAATTAAGGATTGTTTTATATCGTTTCAGATTCATTGCTGTATCGCTGCTACCAACACAATGCATTTTTAATGCACAATGATTTTAGCATGAGATTTGGAGGGGGAAAATTGAACCATTTTCAAAGACAAAGACAACTTTGTGGAAAATAGCCAAGTGAAAAAACAAAACAAACAAAAACTTTCCAAGCCTAAATCATTAATGAAAACTCATGAATCAAAACTGAATAAATCCCTTTGGAGAACCAGCAAGTAAACACTGCTCATAATAGTGCTATTAATTATTTCACAGATGTTTCCATAGACTTCTTTTGTTAGTCTTCATAATCATAAGCAAAAAACACATCCCTCTAGTATTTGTGGAGAGAACGATCCTAGCGAAGAACAATGCAATGATAATGAGTTTAACAATAGTAATTAAATGACGTTATAATGACAGTGTTCATGCTTAGCGGCCTTATTAGTAAATTGCTTCATTTGACAGAGGGGAAATGCCTTGTATTAGATCAAAATGACTTATGAGTTTTATCATTGTTATACTATTGTACTACATTATTCTATTTAACATAACATCTTATTTCCGTCTCTATTTTTGTATAGCAAAAATAAATAAATAAAACAAAATTAATACAAGTAATCACATTTACTTTGAGCTGATAGTCATTATCATTACCACTGAGGTGCACCACATAATGAATTCCTCACTAACAGATCCAACCCCCACAATGTGAAGCTGATGGAAATGCAGTGTTCAAAAGTGTGATGGTGCTACTGGCTATGTTTCATGTACAACCCTAGAGCAAACACAAAATTGTTTATAGGCAAACTTATAGATTTATTTATTCATTTTATATTCGTTTTGTAACAGAATAAATACAGTCACTTGTATAAACAGTGAAAGGTATGGGACATGGATGAACAATGGGTGAAACAGTGTTACACTTAAATCCAAGCACACAATCTGAAGAAGCCAGAACGTAAATACACTGATGCAATATTACGACCCTTTATTCATAGCCCTGTTTATTTCTTTAGCTGCTTGTCAATTAGAATAACCAGAACTTATATATTATTAATTTATAAAATGTTTTACCAGGAAGTAATACATTGACAGTTACCTCTCGTTTTCAAGCATGTCCTGGGCACAGAGTTAGAGAACTTCTATTGCTTTTATTCTGCTCCAAATGTTTAAACTCTGGGGCAGATTCATCAAGCTGAAATGTGCACCCGATCCAACATTAACTTCCATTCAAGTCAATGGCAGTTAATGCCAGATCAGGTGTGATACCCAACAACTTCATCTAACTACACAACGCTATTATACCAAGTTTATACATTACAAACAATTCTATACAAGAAAAAAAAAAAGAAAAAAGAAAAGTATTGAGGTTTAGACAGTCCTTATCACGAGTTGAAAAAGTAGAAATCACTGAAATGCATTGCAATATACTGTATGCTGTACATGAATAAAATACAACTATGCAAACATAAATGAGCTAATTTCTTACCATAATCTTGTCACTGTCGATAATTGTGTTCAGCCTATGTGCAATTGTTAATACGGTACAGTCAGCAAATTTTTCCCGTATTGTCTTCTGAATTAGTTCATCTGTTCTGTAAACAAAGCAAACAAGTCAGACTTGCTTGTCTATTCATTCAAATCACTAGGTTGCAACTTATACCTGCATTTTATCTGGCAAAGCCAAGCAGGAGCACATTAACAAATGATAAAAAACAGGCCAAAAAAAATAGTATACAGCTATAAGGATCGACCAGTATAGTAAATCACTCTCAATCATTTAAGGATGATCTTGTTAAAATAAAGATCAATTTCCTAAATATTACATCATTAACCCTTTTTTGTTATTCGAGATACACAGATAAAGAGCAAAGTACCAACATGAGCAGAGTTTCAAATATCAGTGTTTCAGGACCCTGCACCTTACTGAAGGCTGTTTGATTCTGGTCTGAGCAGGTCCTAATGCAATAACAAATAAATAATTGTTCAAATAGTAAAATATTGATAACCTGATCAGTTTAGTAGCATTTTTTTGGGGGGGGGGGGGGGTGGAGGGTAGTGGGGCTTCTACCATACAATTGGCTGCTCTGCTCTTGTTTCTGTTTGTTAATTCGGTTTTATAGTGTAATACCTTCAAGAACAACAACAAAAAATCACACCAGGCTCTGTGACAAACATAGGACAGCTATTTCACATAATAGCGGGCAGAAAGTTAAAGGTGCAATCCCACATACTCGGACAGTTCAATGTCTTACGAGCCACTGAATGGGGAAGTCTTTGACAATCAAGGGTTTTCTTTACCCTTATCCTCCTAATCTGTCCTTCTCAGAGAACCAATAAAGTTAAGGAGAGCTAGGGAGGCGTGGTGAGGGGAGAGCTAGGCGAGGTGGTGGGAGGGGGTGACAGCCTCCAGCTGTACAAGCACTTAGGAACACACAGTGACATCACACAAAAGGGAGTAGCAAGAGGAAATCAAACCTCTCCCTAGTGTAATTTAAAAAAATAAATTACAAATACTTATAGGTGTCAGATTTGGGTAAAAAAAAAAAAGGGGGAGGCATCAATCATCCAGATGGGACCTCTTAAACATGCCACTAGAATTACTTCACTTTGGTCCTAAGAGGGTTTGCCCCATGAAGATCACAAAGATCCATATTTACTAAGAAGTCTTCTTCCATAAGACACCTTCCAGCACTGGAAGATACCTTACAGGTCATTGACTTGAATGGGTTGTAAGATGGCTTCCGCCACTGGAAGGTGTCTGATGCAGAAGGATGGACAAATACATTTGCCTATTTGAGAATGTAATGCTTCAAAAAAGTAATTGTTTCTAAACTTAAAACAGATCAAAATTTATTTTCATCAAAGTAGAGAAAATTAGCAAGACGCAGCAAATGTAATTAAACACACGTTTGTGTGACTAAAAAAAAAACTTAAATGAAGGGAAGACTTATGTGAATGCAACTTCAATTCAGTTGAGGCACTGTTAATGGCTTATCATACTTTCCACTATATTGGATAGTGGGTTAAGAGTAATAAATATTATTCTGAAGGAAAACATTTTGAGAACAGGTTAGATTGGCTGAGGCATATTTTTTGTGTAACAACAATACAAATAATTAATCTACACTGATGAACTGCATGTGTAAAAGAAAGAGGTCCTTATGCACCCAAATGTGTTGCATACATTTCTACAATACCTGCAATACCTGCATATATTTCTTCAATACTTTACAAGATATAACACATGTCAAACATAGTCCTGTTTTACAGTATTGCTTCTAGCTACTTTATTAAGAAATGTTGCCAGGAAAAAAACATTACCACACTGTGTATAAACAGAAACTGAACTCACAAGCTTCAGTATTTAAAACCAATACT